>NW_026576457.1:0-98584 GCF_028641065.1 Leucoraja erinaceus | reverse complement strand
TCCTCAGATTTGGAGACCAAAACTGTATGCAATACTCCAGGTGTGGTCTCACCAAGACCCTGTACACCTGCAGTAGAACCTCACTGCTCCTATACTTAAATCCTTTTGCCTATTACAGCAATAACATAACCATTCGCGTTCCTTCACTGCCTGCTGCACCTGCATCCTACTTCAATGAACTGTGTAAACCATGACACCAGGTCTCGTTGCTCTCCCCGTTGCCTATTCGGCCAACCATTTAATAATAGTCTGCTTTCCGGTTTTTTGCCACAAAATGGATAGCCGCACATTATCCACAAGTAGAATAAGAAGGTATTAGGGACGCGAGAATACTGTGAGGGAGGACTGGAGAATTGAAACTAAGACGGAATTATTGTCGGTAATGAGCTCAGTTAGGGCAGGGAGGTACTGGATTGATGGAATTGACTTGTGTGCTGGTACTGTAGCGGAAGGATAGAAGGTAGTTAGATGTCCCTCGTCGGGGAAATGGTGCCGGCGGGGGTCTCGGTCCGTGAGCTGCGGCCGAGGTTTGTAAACGTTGCTGCAGGACCCCACCCCCCGGCCCAAGCCCTCGCTGTACTATTCCCAGTGTCTTTCCCGGGTAAGAGAGAGAGGGGGGGGGTGGTGGGGGTGGTGGTGGGTGGGGGGTGGGGGGGGGGGGGGGGGGGAGCCGGTCTGTGTGAATGAACCAGCGACTGGTGGGACGGGAAGAGCTGCCCCTGGAGCGTGAGGGCGCTCCCCTTCTCCTTCCCCTCTCACACCCACCTCCCCGTCTACCCCTTTCTTCCCCGTCTACCTCTCTACTCTCTCTCTTCCCCCTCCACCACCGGGTAGATCTACCCCAGCCGAAGAGAGTAGATTACTTCAAAGCAAAGCTGAGAGATTAAAGGATAGACAAAAATTGCAGCGAGTCAGCGGCATTTCTGAACAAAAGGAATAGGTGACATTTTGGGTCGAGACCCGTCTTCAGACTGAGTGTAAATTTGGCTGTAAATTTTCTTCAGATGCGTTTTCAGTTTGTATGTAAAAACCCACTTGGGAACCATGGGCGATTAAAAAAATTACAGCCAGATTTATCACTTCTGAAAACTTTTAGATGCCAAAGGAATCAAGAAAAAACACAAATAATGCCTTAGTTGATGAAATGCAGTGAGCAAACGGCCAATGTTCGCCAAGCACTCTGGCTGTTGTTGTCCCTTCAGCTCTCGCTTCTATCTACCATCATTTCTCCTCTCTTTTGGAATTCTGAAGTAGGCTAAATGTCTCACACGCTTATCCCGATTTCCATAATTATTTACTTATCTCTGCTCCTGACTCTCTTGAATTTCTGGTATGTTGCTTGTGTCTTTCACGGTGATGAATGACGCAAAAATCTTATTCGGTTCTTCCGCCATTTCTTTGTTCCCTATTGCTACTTTTCCAGTGTAATTTTACTTCGGAGTCACGTGGGTGACTACGTGAAGAACCCTGCCAGGACGCATGCGTGTCATATCGCTACACGCATTGCAACGAGTCACAGCAGGGGGAACGACGTTCCCCTTAGCGGCAGAATTTGAAAGCCGGGAACAGCAGGTAAGGAGACTCTGCGTTCCTTCCACTTATCTTGCAGGTGGAGACATGGACCAGATCCATGAAGGCTGCGAAAAAGCTGGCGGGGGAGAACCGCGGAGTTGCGGGCGGTCGGCAGCAGCAGCCAACGGCACGCCAATCTCCCGTAATGGGAACAGCTGTGCCCGACTTCGCTCCCGAACCGGCCACGGCCGGGCAGTAGAGCGAAGCAAAAAAAACAAAAAACTAACAGAGTCGTTGACTCCGATGAGACCGACTCTGAATAGCCGCGAGCAGCCAGTGCCCGTGAGCATTGGGGCCAGTTGGAGCGGCTGGAGGATGAGGAGCAGCCGCGAGCGGCCAGTGCCCGTGAGCATTGGAGCCGGTTGGAGTGGCTGGGGGGAACAGGAGAACCGCGGAGCGTGGCCAGTGCCCGGTGAGCATTGGAGCCGGTTGGCGTGGCTGGGGGGAACAGGAGCAGCCTCGAGCGGGCCAGTGCCCGTGAGCATTGGAGCCGGTTGGAGCGGCTGTTGGAGCAAATACTCCAAAGTGACAGGCTCCGGGAGATGGAGACTAGTCACAGTGGGCAGCTAGTAAGCCCTACAGCAGTACCTCTTGTAGGGCTGCACAGTGTTTTCTCCCTCATCAGAGGGGAGTACAGGGGGGGAAATTCTGGGCTGACCCTGAAGAGGGTGTGCAGAACACACCCCTAGTGCACATGGGGTGCAAGAAAACCTATTGGATATGGCGTCCCAGTTTATTCAACCCGACCAAACTGGCCAAAACCTGGAACCTAAAATAGCTGCAAGTATCGACTACTTATTAGCTGGCGACCCGGAAGGTAGCTGGTTCGAATCCCGCTTGGAGTGCATACTGTCGTTGTGTCCTTGGGGCAAGACACTTCACCCACCTTTGCCTGTGTGTAAATGTAATGTAATTATGTGAAGCACTTTGGGGTCAATGCAAGTTGACTAAAAAATGTGCTCTATAATAATTATTATTATTATTATTATTATTATTATTATATATTATTATTATTATTATTATTATTATTATTATTATTATTATTATTATTATTATTATTATTCAACCAGCTATAAGGACAGGCATTATTTGGACACCACAGCAAGACACTGACCACCAGGGGACTGCAAAATCACTGAATGTTCCCGGGGTCAACCAGAGTAGTTGAAAACATGTAGGAGCCTCAATCAGAGCCAGGGACTTGAAACTACAGAAAGTTCTGAAAGTCCTAACAGCGGGAATTACGGTTATCGCCCGCACAATAAACAAAAAAGACATGACAAGCTCACCAGGGTGCACTGGCTTGATTTTGCAACTACCAATACGAGTAAACAGTATTAGGAAAAAGTGCCATCCAACCAGCTTTAGACCCTAATTTGCAGGCCTATGCAAACCTGGAACCTCCAAGCCACCAATATTACTATTTGGAGGCAACTTATCAAAACAGGTAAAAGAACTTGACGAAGAGGGTAAAACCCTGGGGCTCATTAAAGTAACGTCTAAAAACTACTTCGGCCAGAAAAAGCACCCCAGTCGGCCAAGACAAACTGGTGAAAGCTCAAAGGCCAGGAACACTCAACATCGGTCTTTTTAGGCCATGGCCCAGACCGGCCTTCCTGGGGAATACGCTAACCCTCAACACCGACCCAACTACAGATCCAGACACCGGCGCCTCAACGTCCACGGAGGATGCCGAAAAAGTAACAAACCTACCAATAGTAACCATGGAGGTAGGTGGGTCTGGTTCCTTACGAGGTTGGTGGGAGATTACAATTCTATCTGGATGCATGGAATAAATTTTACTTTGGAGTCATGTGAGTGACTACGTGAAGAATCCCGCTAGGACGCATGCGTGCCATTGCGCTACACGCATTTGCAAACGTCAAACGCGGTGGAAGGACTTTCCCCTGCGGCGGCAATTTAAAAGCCGCTATCGCAGGTAAGGATTTACTCTGCAAACTTTTTTCCCTCTACAGACATGGAGAAAGGGAGAAAATCAAAGAGGGCTGCAACGAAGCTGACTGGGGAGGACCGCGGAGCAGCAGACAGCCAGCCAAAGCAGCCGTCGGCACATAGATCACCTGTAGTGGGATCACTAGTGCCCTGTGTAGCCGCCGCACCGGCCAAATCAACGCGGCCGGGCGGAAAGGCAAAACACAAGACTAACATAGTCGTGGACTCGGAGGAGTTCGACTCTGACACACCGCAGGAGACCAGCAATGAAGAACGCTGGACCTGAATGGAACGGTGTCTGGAGCATCTGCTCCAGCGGGACCGGCTCCGCCATTTGGAGTCAGATCCCTGTGGGACATATATCAAACCCACAGCAGCATCTTTTCAAGGGCTGCACAATATATCCACCCTTTCAGAGGGGAGCACCTCGAGTCAGTTCTGGGCTGACTTGGAAGAGGGAACTGCGGAAGAAAACATCAGTGTGCATGGGGTGCAGGGGAAAGAAAATTTATTGGATATGGTGGCAAGCTTCATGCAGCCAGACCAAACGGGCAAACCTGGAGCCTAAGTGTAAGTTATTGGGGCAAATCCTCCAAAATCATGGAAGAACTCGGATAAGGATATGGACATTTTAAAAAGACAAATTTGCTGGCTGCAACGGAAAAACCCCCAATCCACAAACCTGTCTGGCATCTGGACTTGCGCATCAAACAACTGGGCGAATGGTGTGGGGAGGAAAGGCTGAGACGGAGATAACGAGATTATCTTGGATACACAAAGGAAGGAACCAAGCCTCAGCAGGATGACCATCCATCGAGACAATAGGAGCCCATCCAGGCGATGGGATAATGATCAGGCTGAGGGATCATGACATCAGCAAGCCCCTTATCATCGGAAGCCTATTGTTCATGCCAGATCGAAACTGGGTATCATCAAAAGAACCCTTTTCATCCAGAGGATCACCTGCGGGTTTCAAAGTAAGCTCAGGTATAAAAACAGGAGTCAAGCCAGAACTCTCTCTCTTCTTTCTGCCCTGCTGGATGGCTCGTGAGCCCAACTATAACTCTCTCTTTCTGCTCTGCTGGACAGCTCGCGAGCCCAACTGTAAGTACCCCAGTGACCTGGTGAAATTCCCGAAATAGGATAGCATTGTTGAGATAAAGGGGGGGGAGTATACTTGCAGGTAAAAGTGTGTAAAGTAAGTTTTACGACGTGCCCGATAGTTTTCCGTCCATAGTCTTAATTTAAAGCATAAGTTTAGCCACGTATTATGTAGTGTTGGTGAGATTCGATTGCTCATTGTTTAATAAAGCCTGTAAATTTTAGACTTGCTTTGAGTCCGTCTTGGTTTCTGTTTCTCTCATCAGCACACTCTGGTCAATTCAACCTTTTATCATATCCCACCATAATTCCGAGGTCTAGAACCCAGGGGAATCCCTTTTGTTGTATTCTCTCTCTTGGAAACCGCTCGAGTGGAGTGGTGGCCGTTTGACCCTCCGACAAGGGAGAGAATAACTCGGGCAGTTGGGCCCGAAGGGAAATAAAGGGAAACGCAAAACCACTACATAAGCTTGCAGCAAGCATTGACTACATGTCACTGAACCAGCTACAGGAACAGGCTGTGCTGGATACAACAGGGAGACATTTAGCACCAGGAAACTGCATTTCCCTGAATGTGCCAATTGTAAACAGCTGCATCTGGAAGCACATCGGGCCAGGCGTCAGAAGCATGGATGTGAAGCTTCAAAAAGTCCTGAAGTTACTAACTTCAGGAATAACCGCTTTTGCCCGTATGGTGGACACCACGGCCATGTCCCAAGACCAACAGGACGCGCTGGCACTTCTATGCAACACACAGCACGAACTAAATAGCATTAAAAAAAAGTGCCATACAGCCAACGCTGAATCCAAAATTCGCGGGGCTGTGTAAGTCTGGAGCCACCAAACCGTCCATTCTCCTGTTCGGAGGCAACTTGTCAAAGCAGGTAAAAGAGTTGGACGAAGAGGCCAAAACTTTGGGGTTAATTAAAGGATCAACCCACCCTGCTAAAATCCACCATAGCCTACGACATCACCCCTACGCACCCACTGGCAGAACTGGTGAAAGTTCGAGGGCTCGGCACTTTCAACATGAGTCTTTTTTAGGCCATGGCCCAGGCCGACCCTCCTGGAAGATGCGGGGAACCCCAATAACACCAGCAACCAACCCGAAGAGCCAACCACCAGCACAGCAACAAAAGAACTTCAGGAAGAAGTAGTCCTGCCACTGGTAACAATGGAGGTAGGTGGGTCTGGTTCCCCAAATAATATGGGAAGCATGGAGGTTGGGGGAAGAGTGTATTGGTTTTTAAATGCATGGAGCATGCTAACATCCGATACTTACGTCTTAAGCAGTATCCAGGGATATGCCATAGAATTTGTACACCAAAACAGCCCTCCAGTTCAACACAAACCAAACCGAGAATTTGTGCTCTCTGATAGGGACAAAACAGAAGCACAAGTTGAACTGGAGTGACTTTACATAAAAGGTGTAATTCAGACAACACAACACGAACCATTAGAATTTGTGTCCAATATATTTACTAAAACCAAAAAAGATGGTGGTTGTCGCATCATCATAGATCTGACAAATTTGAATACATTTGTACAATATATTCACTTCAAAATAGAAACCTTTGTTACTGCTAAACAACTAATTTCCAAAGGGTACTTCATGGCTAGCATCAATTTAAAAGATGCATACTATTCAGTACCCATACGAGGTGACCACAGACGTTACTTAAAATTTAACTGGATGGGACAACACTGCCAATATAAAGCACTGCCAAATGGGCTAACATCAGCCCCCAGGCTGTTCACAAAAATTCTAAAACCAGCCCTAGCGTTTCTACGCAAACGCAAACATATGGTTATGGCATATTTGGATGACATACTCATTGTGGGCATAACTTTAGAATTGGCCATACTAACTGTAACAGCCACAAAACAGTTGTTTGATAAACTGGGATTTATTATCCATTCAATTAAATCTAAACTGACACTGTCCACTACTATGGACTACTTGGGATTCACCATTGATTCAGTCCACATGACGGTGAAACTACCTAAGGGAAAAGCCAGAGAAATAATAGAGGTTTGTAACAACCTCATTGACATCACAAATCCATCCATCAGATTGGTAGCCAAAGTAATTGGTAAAATGGTGGCTGCTTTCCCAGCCACACAATTTGGACTTTTACATTACCAAAACTTACAGAGAGCTAAAATTCAAGCTCTAAAAATCAATGCAGGTCACTTTAACAGACCTATGAGACTACCAATCCAAGCCAAAACGGAGCTAAAATGGTGGATCGATAATATCTGGTTTTGTTCCAACCCTATCATTGTTAGTAACCCTTCGATGGTACTACAAATGGATGCCAGTGCACTAGGGTGGGGAGCCACCAATACCATCACCAGCTGTGGAGGTAGATGGACAGTGCAGGAGGCATCTTTCTTACTGACACTGGGTATAAATTACTTGGAAATGTTGGGAGCATTTCATGGACTAAAGTTATATTGTACAGAAACACACCACCAGCATGTTAGATTACAAATAGACAATACCACTGTGGTAGCATACATCAACCACATGGGAGGCAACAAATCGATATCATGTGACAATCTCGCTAATTCAATTTGGCAATGGTGCATCCAGATAAATATTTGGATATCAGCCACTTACCTACCAGGGAGACTAAATTTAGTGGCAGACACCAGGTCACGCAAATTTAATGAAAGCACCGAATGGATGTTAAACAAAACAGTGTTTGCTGAAATCACAGCAAATACGGGAAACCGGATATCGATCTTTTCGCGTCCAGGCTAAACAACCAAATATCTAACTATGTTTCATGGGAACCAGACCCTGGGGCAGCGGCAATAGATGCATTTTCACTGCATTGGGGGAAATGGTTTATCTACGCATTCCCTCCCTTCTGCCTCATCAGTCGGGTATTAAGTAAAATACGACAAGACTCTGCGTCTGGTATTTTGATAGTACCTGACTGGCCTACACAACCATGGTTCCCAGTGGTGCTAAACATGGTATTAGAACCATGTACGACAATCCCACACAGACCAAATCTACTTCTACATCCCGTAACAGGGGATAGCCATCCAAGACATAAAAACTTGAACTTGTTAATTTGTAGAATTTAAAGATACCACTTCTACAACTGGGACTCACGGACTGAACAGTAAACATCATCTCGGCGGCCCAAGGAGAATCGACAAAGAAACAATATCTGGTCTACATAAGGAAGTGGGAAAAATACTGCCAAAAGAACAAAATCACCAACAGGAATATGAACATCCCATCTGTTTTGGAATATCTGGCAGGCCTACACTATGATGAAGGGCTCAGCTACAGTGCCATCAAAAGTGCCAGAAGTGCCCTGTTGACATACTTATGGCAAGGGACAGAGCGTTACACGGTAGGGACTCACCCCCTCGTAACCAAGCTCATGAGGGGAATTTTTAACACTAACCCCCCTAAAACCAGGTACTCCCATATATGGGATGTAACAATTGTCCTGAAAACACTCAGGAACTGGTCATCAGCAGCAACCCTGTCCTTACATAGACTTACATTAAAAACAGTCATGTTGATGGCATTGGTTACGGCTCAGAGGGTCCAGTCACTGCAAAAACTTAGACTGGACAACATGACCTCCTCGCCAGTGATATCACGTTTCATATTTTCGAACTGGTGAAACAAAACAGACAGGGATCGGCAGGCCTCAACATCCAATTCAGGTCATACCCTGCAGATGACCGACACTGTATAGTAAAACATCTATTACTATACATAGAGAAAAATAAAAACGTGAGAGGCAATAAGAAGGGACTGCTGATCAGCCACAAGAAACCTCACAAAAAAGTGACGGTCCAGACAATCTCGAGATGGCTGAAACAGGTACTGACGCAGGCCGGGTGGATACTAATATGTTCAAATCTCATTCCACCAGGGCCGCAGCTACATCAGCAGCAGTATGACTGGATGTTCCCATGGACCAAGTCCTCGAAGCAGCTGGATGGTCAAGGGAAAGAACTTTCCAGTTATTTTATAACAAACCAGTGAGGGAAACTGGAACATTTGCAGAAAGAATTTTAAATTCTGTAAATTGATTAAAACCCATAAAAAGGGTTATATTTGTGTTAATAAATTTGATGATTTCAATAACGAATCATGTACAATTATGTTAACACTATTCCTCCCACAGTCAAGGCAGACGTGTGTATGGACGATTCCACGGCATGAAATCACAGAGCTTTGAAGTCTTCACGTAGTCACTCACGTGACTCCGAAGTAAAATAGTAAGATTAAACGAGAACTTACCAGTTTGAAGTTTGATCTGTATTTTATGAGGAGTTACGATGAGGGATTACGTGCCCTCCGCTCCCACCCAGATCATATACTTAACTGGTACCTCTTCTCTAATCTTACTATGTTTAGTCATTACAGTCATTTGTGATCTCACACCGCTCCTTTGAAGAATGACACGCATGCGTCCTAGCGGGCTTCTTCACGTAATCCCTCATCGTAACTCGTCATAAAATACAGATCAAACTTCAAACTGGTAAGTTCTCGTTTAATCTTACTATTAACTACCAACACTTATATTTTCAGAAGTATAGGGTTATACCATAGAATTCATACAAAAACATAATCCTCCAGTTCAGCATGTACCGAACCGAATGTTCGTGCTTACAGGCAAAGAAAGCGCATGCTGAACTTCAATGGCCATATAAAAAAAAGGAGTAATGGAGGAAACTCAACACGAATCACAGGAATTTGTGTCCAAAATCTTCATCGTAAACAAGATGGTGGTTGCCGCATCATCATAGATTTGACTAATTTGAATACTTTCGTACTATATATTCATTACTAGATGGAAACCTTTGGTACTGCTAAGCAATTGATTTTCTAGATTACTACATGGCAAGCATCATTTTAAAAGATGCTTACTATACAGTACCCATTAGAGGTGACCACAGATGTTATTTAACACAATGGATCATCTGGGGTTCACCCTTAACTCAGTTCACATGTCAGTGACTTTGCCGAAAGAAAAGGTTACAGCCTTAATGGAGGCTTGCAGCGAAATCATTGACATCACAAAACCATCCATCAGACTGGTAGCAAGAATAATTGGCATAATAGTGGCTGCGTTTCCAGCCACACAAATCGGACCTTTACATTATCAAAAATTACAGAGAGCTAAAATACGAGCACTCAAAAATTATGGTGGTCATTTTGACAGACCAATGATGCTACCAACAGAGGCCATAATGGAACTAATATGGTGGAAAGATAACATTAGGCATTGTTCCTATCCAACCATTATCAGCTACCCGTCTATGGAACTACAAACTGATGCCAGTGCACTTGGATGGGGTGCTACCAATTCTTTCTCCAGCTGTGAGGGAGATGGCATGCACAGAAGGCATCATTATTATAAACACTGGGCATAAACTACCTGGGAATGTTAACTGCATTCCATGGCCTTAAGTCATATTGTTCTGGGTTATATCACCAGCATGTTAGACTACAAATTGACAACACCACCGTGGTAGCAGATATCAACCATATGGGTGGAAACAAATCGACATCATGTGACAATCTGGCCAACACAATTTGGCAATAGTGTATCCAGAGAGATATTTGGATATCAGCTACCTACTTACCAGGTAAACTAAATTTAGTGGCCGACAACAGGTCACGCAAATTCAATGAAAACACTGAATGGATGTTGGATAAAAATGTATTTGCTGAAATTACAGCACAGTATAGAACGCCAGATATCGACCTACTCGCATCCAGGCTCACACCAGCTATCGAATTATGTTCATGGGAACCAGAACCTGGGGCAGTGGCAACAGATGCATTTTCGCTGCATTGGGGGATTGTTTATTTATGCATTCCCTCCTTTCTGCCTCATCAGTCGGGTATTTAGGAATATACAGCAAGACTCCGCGTCTGGTATTTTGATAGTACCCGATTGGCCTACTCAACCATGGGTCCCGGTGATACTCGACATGGTATTAGAACCATGCATCACCATCCATCACAGACCTAATTTACTGGTTCATCCCGCAACAAGGGGAAGTTACCCATGTCATAATTATATAAACCTATTAATTTGTAGAGTTTGAAAGCACCTCTACTACACCTAGGACTGACGGACTGAACAGTGGATATTATTTCAGCAGCCCACAGACAGTCCACCAATAAACAGTACTTGGTGTACATCAAGAAATGGGAAAAGTAGTCACAACAATAACCTCATCCACAGATCAATCAACATCCCGTCTGTTCTGGAATTCCTGGCAAGCCTCCATTACGATGAGGGGCTCAGTTATAGTGCCATCAACTGCGCCAGAAGTGCTCTGCCAACATACCTGTGGCAAGGAACAGAGCGGCATTCTGTAGGGACACACCTCCTGGTAACCAAACTCATGAGGGGCATTTTTAATGCTAATCCCCCAAGAACCAGGTACACCCAAATATGGGATGTGAGCATTGTACTGACCATGTTAAGAAACTAGTCTCCACCTACAGCTCTGTTCCTACAGAAACTGACTATGAAAACAGTCATGCTGATGGCCTTGGTCACGGCACAAAGGGTCCAGTCGCTACAGAAACTAAGGTTGGACAAGATGGATATTTCATCTGGAAATTTGATTTTTCACATCTATGAATTAGTCAAACAGAACAGACAGAGGACAGCAGGCCTAAAAACAGAATTCAGGGCCTACCCGACAGATGATTGTCTCTGTATTGTAACACACTTACTATTATATATGGAGTATACTAAGATCATCAGAGGGAAAGAAATGTCACTTTTAATCAGCTACAAACAGCCACTCAAATCAGTGACAGTCCAGACCATCTCTAGATGGCTAAAACAGTTCCTAATAAAGGCTGGAGTAGACACTAGCATTTTAAATCTCACTCCACCAGGGCTGAAGCTACATCGGCAGCTATGAAGTTGGATGTTCCTATGGCCCAAATCCTCAAGGCAGCAGGATGGTCAACGGAGAAAACTTTCCAACGATTTTATAACAAACCAGTCATTGAACCTGGAACATTTGCAGAAACAATTTTAAGTTCTGGAATATAATTTACCCCATAAATAGGGGCTATAATTTGGTGTTAATATATTTATCGTTGGGTTTTCAATATCGTATTGATGTCTAATGATGTTAACACTATTCTCCCCATAATCAAGGCAGATGTGATGCATGGACTCGTTTCCACGGCATGAAATCACAAAGCTTTAACATCTTCACGTAGTCACTCACGTGACTCCGAAGTAAAATAGTAAGATTAAACAAGAACTTACCAGTTTGAAGTTTGATCGTTATTTTATGAGGAGTAACGTTGAGGGATTACGTGCCCTCCGCTCCCACCCTTGATCATATACTCAACTGGTATCTCTTCTCTAATCTTACTATGTTTAGTCATTACAGTTATCTGTGATTTCACACCGCTGCTTTGAAGAATGACACGCATGCGTCCTGGTGGGTTCTTCACGTAATCCCTCTACGTTACTCCTCATAAAATAATGATCAAACTTCAAACTGGTAAGTTCTCGTTTAATCTTACTATTTTCCTGCAGTCCGATGTCCTTTTTGCCTCTCTTTTACTATTTATATATCTGAGAAAACTGTTGGTATCTTCTTGTATATTTTGGCTAGGTTTCCTTCATATTTCATCTTCTCCCCTCTTATTGCTTTTTGCGTTGTCTTCTGTTGATTTATACAAGCTTCCCAATCCTCTAGCTTCCATAAGGTCATATGGTCATAAGGAATAGGAGTAGAATTAGGCCATTCGGCCCATCAATTCTACTCTGCCATTTAATCATGGCTGATCTATCTCTCCCTCCTAACCCCATTTTCCTGCCTTCACCCCATAACCTCAGACACCAGTATTAATCAAGAATCTATTTATTTCCGCCTTAAAAATATCCACTGACAGCCTCTATAGCCTTCTGTGGATAAGAATTCCACAGATTCACCACCCTCTGACTAAATAAATTTCCCCTCATCTCCTTCCTAAAAGAATGTCCTTTAATTCTGCTAATCTTTGCTGTATTATATGCCTTCTCTTTTGCTTTCATGCTGTCTTTGATTTCTCTTGTTAGCCACACTTGCCTCATTCTCCCCTTAGCAAGTTTCTTCCTCTTAGGGATGAAAAGATCCTGCATCTTCCGAATTACTCCCAGAAACGCCTGCTGTTGCTGCTCCACTATCATCCCTGGTAATAGTCACAAAATGCTGGAGTAACTCAGCCGGTGAGACAGCATGTCTGGAGAAAAGGAATAGGTGTTGTTTCGGGTCGAGACCCTTCTTCAGACTTCATCCATCTTCAACCCTGCTAAGGTCCCTTTCCAATCTACTTGAGCCCGCTCCTCCCTCATGCCCCTGTCGTTACATTTACTTAGCAGTGATACCAATAAATCTGATTTTGGCTTCTCCCTCTCAAACTAAAGGTTGAATTTTATCATATTATGATCGCTGCTTCCTAGGGGGTTCCTTCCAGCTAAAGCTTCCTAATCAAATCTAGTTCATTACACAACACCAAAACCTGAATAGCCTTTTCCCAAGTGGGCTCGATAATGAGCTCCTCTAAGAAGTCATCTCGTAGGCACACTACAAACTCCTTCTCTAGGGATCCAGTACCAGCCTAATTTTCTGAGTATACCTGCATATTGAAATCCCCCATGACCACAGTAGCATTGCCTTTAGTGCATGTCTTTTTGTATCTGCTGATGTAATTTGCACCCTACATCCTGGATGCTGTTTGGAGGCCAGTCTATAAGTCCCAACAGGGGCTTTTTACCCTTGCAGTTTCTTAATGTTACCCACAAGGATTCTACATCTTCTGATCCTGTGTCATTTCTTGCCAAGGATTTGATTCATTATTTACCAACAGACCCACCCCACCTCCTCTGCCCACCTGCCTGTCTTTTCAATTGGATGTATATCCTTGGATATTCAGCTCCCATCTCTGATTATCTTTCAGCTATGACTCTGTGTCTCCCACAACACTGTACTTGCCAATTTCTAACTGTGCTCTCAGCTCATCCACCTTGTTTTGAATGTTGTGTGCATGTAGCTATAACACCTGCATTTTGTATTCAATACCCCTCTTGTCAAATTGGTCCCTATGTTGCCTGACATTAGAGTCCAATCCCTTTCTAAACTTGCTGTCCTATTTCTTTCTCGGGAGACACATTTACACACTAACTTTTCTTTTGACTCCTTTCACATTCCTTCAAATTGAAATGTAGTCATGCAGCCATGCAGCCATGAAAACTCACTGGTTTTATTAACTTCACCGCTAACTTGCACCCTTCGCTCAAATTCACCTGGATTATCTCATAATCATAATCATAATGATACTTCATTAGCCAAGTATGTTTTACAACATACAAGGAATTTCATTTGCCATACAGTCAGACCAATAAAAAGCAACAGAATACACAAAATACATTTAACATAAACATCCACCACAGTGACTCCTCCACATTCCTCACTGTGATGGAAGGCGGAAAAAGTTCAATCTCTTCCCTTCTTTGTTTTCCCACGGTCGGGGCCTCGAACCTTCCGTTGACGGAGCAATCTTGGCCCCCATAGCCGGTGGCGTTTGGGCCCTTGCGTCGGGGTGATCAAGCTCGTGCATCGGGGCGATTGTGGCTCTCCTGCGCTGGGCGATCTGATCCCAGGTCAGGGCTGGTCGAAACCTTCTGTGTCGTTTGGAGCTTCTGCTCTCATTCCTCCTCCCCCAGACAGAAGGATAGAGTTCCCCGGTCCAAATGTTTAACCCCAACAGCCTCTAAATCAATCGCATCATTCTCCGACATTTTTCCGCCACCTTCGATGTGATCCCACAACCAGTCATAGCTTCCCATCACCAACCGTTTTCGCAGAAACCCCTCCTGCTCTGCAACTCCTTGATTCATTTAATCCTTCCCACCCTGACCAACCCCTCCCCCTGTACATTTCCATTCAAACACAGGAGATGTAACAGCTGTCCTAAACCTCCTCCCTCACATCCATCCAAGGACCAAGGATGGAGAGAGAGGGAAAGAAAGCAAAGGTTACATGCAGTTAGAGAAGTCAATATTCATATTGCTGGATTGTAAGCTGCCCAAGCAAAATATTAGGTGCTGTCCCTCCAATTTGCATTGGACCTAGGAGAGAAAGGTCAGTGTGGGAATGAAAGGGGGAGTGAAAGTGTTTAGCAACTGGGAGATCACGTAGGTCGAGGCGGACTGAGGGGAGGTGTTCAGAGAAAGGATTGTTGAGCCTGCAGCGATATAAAGAGGGTCAGCGTTGGTGGAATCATTACCATGTGCCTAGTAGCTGAATGGTCTATTTCTGTATCAGTATAAGCTAAGGATTTTAATTATGGTTGAAAGGCTGGCTGCTGGCATTCTTTCTCTGAACGTATTGAGACATATCTTGGATCCTATCCTTCTTACTCTTTATTATCGAAATGCTGACCTTCAGTGAATCTTTGAATGCAATTAATGGAAAGTGTAACCCCTCCCTGGAGTGTGATACATTTCAAATACAACATTGATTCATCGCTTCAATAAAATTCACTAATTACACCTTTGTGTGTAAATGGGTCTCTGGCCTTGTTTGAGGAGCATGAGTGAGATTGTTAATTATCTGACCACATTTGTCAATCCAGCAGAGGCTATTTTTCCCCGATAGGCTATTTCTGCAGCAAATTCTCCGCAGGAAGCTATCTGAGATATTTATTTTTAATTCGTGGCATCTCTGATGTGATGTGGGACGAAGAATCGTGGACTGCATTTGAGGTTGTGACAGATGAGAGGAGAGTTCCTTTTTTTTTTTGAGGTTCGAGGAAGTGATGGAACCAGAGTCGAAAATCAGATCAGGCACAACCTCACTGCATGACAGACCAGGCTCGAGAGGCCAATCGCAAGTTAAATTCCAAATTGCCTCCTGTGGACGTAGGCACTACAATTCTCACATAAATACGTACAGCATGTTATCATATCATTTAGATAAAACAAAGAGATTGAGAGTAATCTGTTTTAGTGCAGTCACTGATCTGTGAGCATTCGAAACATAGAAACATAGAAACATGGAAAATAGGTGCAGGAGTAGGCCATTCGGCCCTTCATGGCTGATCTTCCAAAATTAGTACCCCATTCCTGCCTTTCCCCCGTATCCCTTGATTCCATTAGCACTAAGAGCTAAATCTAACTCTGTCTTGAAAACATTAGAATAAATAAAATTATTAAGTAAGGAGGGAAAATGGTGACTGGTTCAGGATATGAGAAAACATTTCTGATTTTGTTTAATGTAGGAATAGGTGTTGTTAAGAGCTGGAAGATCATTGGGACATGAATATTGTGCTTTACCTTGTGTTACTGTACTGGTTACAGCAGCTATTGTGAATTGATTTAAAAAAGCATTTGAAGCCAGTACATGATTTAGAATTACATGGTTCTGAAATATCATTTGCTGGGTTTTCTCTGGGAACACAGCAGAGGGATTTGATGTTGACTTTCAAGAGTTATTGTTGTGCATGCTCTAGCTCAGATTGAATATGGCAGGTTCTTTGTTTAAAAATTGTATAGCTATCCACATAAAACTCCGCAAAACATTCCAGAGTCAAAGCCAACACAATAAATTTATCATTTAAAATTTGATAACGTTCTTCTTCGGGAGAGAGGAGTCGGTTAACAAATCATCTTTTGAGGGTGAAGCTGAAAATGGAGAGAACGACAACTCTTGAGGTACAGTACATATAGGAACCTCAATAGAATCAAAATGAAACCACAAGGAACTGCAGGTGAGGGTTTACAACAACAAAAATGGAGTGCAGGAGTAACTGAGCACTTCAGGCAGCTTCTCTGGAGAACATGGATAGGTGACTTTGGATCAGGACTCTTCTTCTGTCTGAAGGTTACGGGGAGGAGAACGTTGGAAGAGAGATGCATGCAGAATAGGTGGATACAGGTAAAGGGTGGGTGAGTTTGCACAAAGGGAGCAGATGAATGGACAAAGGCCAGAGAGGAAAAGACAAAGAAGTTATGAGAAGAAAAGGATAGCAGAGGCGTGAAATATGAGGCCATGGGAAGGAATAGAGGTGGAATGAGATGGGGGGGAGGGAGGAAGAGGAGAAGTGGGTGTAAATCCAGGTTGGGCACACGGAAGACTGTAGAAAAACGAGAGGGGAGAAGGGGAGTGGGGTTTGTTAGTTACTTATAATTGGAGAATTGAATATTCATGCTATCAATGGCCTGTTTCCTTTATCATCATTACTCTTTTGCATATCTTTCATTCATTGGTCTATATATTTCTACATCATCTCTCGTTTCCCTTTCCCCTGAATCCCCAGGGTCTCACCCCGAAAGGTCACCTACTCCTTCTCTCCAGAGATGCTGCCTGTTCCGCAGAGTCCCTTCAGCTTTTGGTGTCTACCTTTCGTTAGGATGTAAGTTACTGAAGCAGAATGTGAGGTTCAGTTCCTCTAACTTGTGTGGTGGCCAGTGGAGTGAGACCACACACAAACTGGGGGAACAGTACCGCATATTTTGTGGGGGTATCTTACAGCCTAACAGTATGAGGATTCAATTTTCAAATTGTAGGAAACTAACAACCCTTCCCTCTGCTGCTTGCTGCTGCTGGCGTTGATGATGGCTGCCACGGTGTACTGCTCCTTGATGTTTTGTATGTGTTTATTCGTTTGTGTCATCTGCGAAAACCCAACAAAGATCACTTTCACGAGAGAGATACTTATTAACATCGGACATACGGTACTTCCAAACATTGTACCGGAGTTCTCACACCCCGCTGGATTATTTGGACATACTCGTTGGCGGGGCTGTGGCTGTGTTCAAGGGCTTGAGACGGAGGAGGACCCGTGGGAAGCACTCTGAAGCACTCAGCTGACGCCGGCGGCGAGGATCACGCAGACCACTCCCGAGCATATTCCTGGCAAACGTATGCTCTCTCAATAACAAAGTGAACGAGCTGCAACTCATGGGCCTGACAAACAAGGACTTCTCTCGAGCAGCTGCCCTGTGCTTCACCGAGACCTGGCAGTATGAGTCGACCACGGACAGCGCGCTGCAAGTGGCTGGCTTCCAACTTCACAGAGTGGGCCGCGAAGTGGAGGCAGCGTGGAAACCAAGAGGCGGTGGAATATGCTTCTATACCAACCAGGACTGGTGCAGCGACATCACGGTACTGTCAAATTTCTGCTCTCCCAACCTACAATCCTTCTTGTGTTCAAGAAGGAACTGCAGATGCTGGAAGATCGAAGGTACACAAAAATGCTGGAGAAACTCAGCGGGTGCAGCAGCATCTATGGAGCGAAGGAAATAGGTGACGTTTCGGGCCGAAACCCTTCTTCAGTCTGGAGCACCGCAAGGCTGCATACTTTTCCCTCTCCTCTACTCTCTCTACACCAATGACTGCATCTCCACCGACTGCTGCTCTGTCAAGTTTGCGGACGACACAACCCTGATTGGACTGATCCAGGATGGGGAGGAATCTGCCTACAGACAGGAAGTGACACAGCTGGCGTCCTGGTGCCATCGCAACAACCTGGAGCTCAATGCTCTTAAGACAGTGGAATTAATTGTAGACTTTAGGAGAGCTCCCCTTCCCCTCACCCCACTCACCATCAACTACACCACAGTCACATCTGTGGAGTCTTTTACGTTCCTGGGAACCATCATCTCCAAAGACCTTAAATGGGGGGCTACCATCAACTCCAGAGTCAAAAAGGCACAACAGAGGATGTACTTAATGCATCAGCTGACAAAGCACAATCTGCCACAGGCAATGATGGTCCAATTATATGTAGCCATTGTAGACTCTGTCCTCACCTCCTCCATCATGGTCTTGTTTGGCTCAGCCACCAAGCACAACATCCGGAGGCTGCAGCGAATCGCCCTATCAGCTGAGAAGATTGTTGGCTGCAACCTTACCTCCATTGGGATGCGAGCGTGCAAGATCATCTCTGACCCCTCTCACCCTGGCCACAAACTCTTTGAATCACTTCCCTCTGGAAGGCGACTCCAGTCTGTCAAAGCTGCCACAGCCAGACATAAAAACAGCTTTTTTTCCACGAGTAGTAGCTCTACTCAATAACCAAAAATCTGCTCCTTTTGCTCTGGTGTGAGTGTGCTGATATGTTTTTGAGACAGTGAATCAGCCATGAGTTCATAAGAGATAGGAGCACAATTAGGCCACTCGGCCCATCATATTGAATGGTGGAGCAGGCTCAATGGACCAAGTTGTCTATGTGCTTATATTATTCCATGTTCTAGGTTCCTGATGCCAGTCTTGTGATTTTGAAAATGTGTCCAAGAGCCTAGAATCAAGAATGTTTAATTGTAATTTGTCCCAGATAGAACAATGAAATTCTTACTTGCTGCAGCACAACATAATATGCAACCATAGTGCACTGTAAACAATATAATAAACAGAAAAAAATGTTCAGTGTGTGTATATATACACATACTCACATATATACACATTTGGCTTAGTTTTAGTTTAGTTTAGATTTACAGTGCGGAAACAGGCCCTTCGGCCCACCGGGTCCACACCGACCAGCGATCCCCACATATTAACACTACCCTACACACACTAGGAACATTGTTTACATTTACAAAGGCAATTAACCTACAAACCCGTACGTCTTTGGAGTGTGGGAGGAAACCAAAGATCTCGGAGAAACCCACTCAGGTCACGGGGAGAACGTATAAACTCCGTACAGACAGCACCATAGTCGGGATCTCCAGCGCTGCATTCGCTGTAAGGCAGCAACCCTACCGCTGCGCCACCGTACCGCCCTTCATTTATATTTTCTATCACACGCGTACATGCATGCATACGTACACATAAAAAAAAAAACAAACAATAATTGTGCAGTAATAACAATAATAGTGTCTGTGGTTCAGAGATTATTTGAGGTTGTAGTGTTCCTGAACCTGGACATTACAGTCTTTAGGCTCCTGTATCTTCCTCCCGATGGTAGGGGTGAAATCAACAAGCACAGGCTGTATTTATTTACTGTATTGCTTTTACTGTAGCAAATAATACAAATGGCTTCATAGCGCTGGCATTTTTCAATTGTTCTGCAAAATACATTGTTTAACAAAATCTGACATATTTGCAGATAATTGAAGCAGATATCTGAGCAATAGGATTACGGGAGCATCTTTGCACAGGAGAGAGAAGCTGACAGGAGCAGAAATTGAGAAAAGCAAATCCATCTGTAAATATCAGAATCTCTTGATTTTATAGAATCAAAGAGTTTGGAAACAGACCATTAAACACTCATTTACACCAATTCCATTTTATACTGCCTGCATTCCAGTGAACTTTCCTCAGATTGTGGGATTCATCTGCACACTGGGGTCAATTAATAACAGCCAATTAACGACCAACTCGCACATCCGACGGAGCCCATGGCCGACGGCCCCTGTGTCTGCGGAGCACGCGGTTGGAGCCGGGATCGACGCCTCGGAGGCATCCGGAGAGGACCCGGTGGCGATAGTGGGGATGTTGGTGCGGCTGCCGATGATGGCGCTGACCGATGGATGAGTATGGACACGTGGAAGTGAGGACGCCGCTGCCGAGGGAAGAACAAAGGAGAACCCGGCATGGGGAGCTCCGTGAGGGGTGGGGCGGTAGAACAATAGACAATGGAGAACCAGACATGGGGGGACTGCTGTGAATAGACAATGGGAGAACCGGACATGGGGGGATTGCTGTGAGGGACATGGGGGGATGAGGGTGGGGGGGGGGGGGGGGGGGGGGGGGGGTAGAACAATAGACAATGGACAACCCAGCTTGAGGGGGGAGAACAAAGGTAGACCTGGCAAAGGATACTTTGTGATTTTTGTAAATGCCCTTTATGTGCATGGCTTGGGTATGCAAGCAAACACATTCACTGTGACTTGTCACATGTGACAATGAAGTATGCATACATTCATTCATTCATTCATTCAATCATCCATTCATTCATTCATTCATTCATTCATTCATCCATACATTCATCCTTGGGATATGGGAGGGAACCTGAGCACCTGCAGGATATCCCACTCGCCCATGGAGAGAACGTACAGACTCCACACAGCCAGCAGTAGTGGTCAGGATTGAACCCAGGCTGCTGGAATTAAGAGGTAATGGTCTGTGCCACTGTAAATGAATGAATGAATGAATGAATGAATGAATGAATGAATGATGAATGAATGAATGAATGAATAAATGAATGAAAGTTTATTATCACATGTAACATGTAACAGTGAGATTCTTTATTTTGCACACTCAAGTATGCAAAGAGTTGCCAGGGAAAGGGTGCTGACAAAGTTACAATGTCTTCCATTTAGTTCCCAATGGTTCCCCTCCATTCTCAGCAGCCCCAACCCCCCCTGTATTCCCCCCCCCCCCCCCCCCCCCCCCCCCCCCCCCCCCCCCTGCCCCCCCCCCCCCCCCCCCCCCCCCCACCCCTCCCCACGCCGGGTCCCCATTTGTTCTCTGCCAAATCGAGCAATGATATGTGCAATGACTCCGGAAACACCTGGGAGGTCAGAAAGTACATGTAGGAATGTTACAAAATTTTGAGATTTAAAAAATCAAGCCTGTAATTTATCCCATCAAATAAAGCATAAAAGAACCTTAATTTGACACCTAATTCACTATCATATATTCAGTATTAAAAAAGTTATAGTCATTTTCATACTCGGAAATTGGCATCTTGTTCCCTTATTGCTTTTCCATTGAAGTAACACAAAAGCTGTGGCCGAGGACAGTCTAAAGCCCACAACTTTCTTAAAAATTAAGAGATCTGAATGAAATGTTCTGTTATGCTGAAGCATTCTGAATGATTGAAGCATTCTGAAACAAATATGAAACATCTTATTTGGATGACTTGAAATTAAACAATTTAGTTCCCTAATTGTAGCTAATTACAAAATTGACCGTTGTGACGGAAATAGTAATAAACACCGAGACTGCCTTGAAATTCGAAAATGTGATATTCTCAAGATCAGAACTTTTATATTATTGGATTATATGCTGTAAATCCATAACAGACATGTAAATAAATTACAATTTCTAGTAAAAGACCAAGTTTTTATCGAGAAGATCAGTTGCTAGCTGGTACATTGGCATATCATAATCAGTAGCATCATCATACTCCCCAGATTGTAACCAATACGCAACTCTGTACACCTTGTTTTTCCACAACTTTTCAATTTTGGCATTGTAAGCTACAAGTTTTTGCTCTTCAAACCACACATGACATGCCCACTATCCCATTAAGATTGTCCTGGAGATTATCACTTTTGGAGTAGTCCAAATTTGGAAAATCTCTGCGAATCGGTCTCTTTTGCTGGGCATTTGGATTGACAATTTGCATTTCTTCTTCAGAGACATCTGAAATGTAAAGAAAAAAAAACACTGAACAGCATTGACAGAAACAAGTTATTATTTGCAGTTTTAGAAAAAAAGGTGGAAATGATAAAGTTAAACACTAAAACAAATAGTAAATACCCAACAAAAAGTCATATTCATCAGTGTCATCAAATCAATGAAATGTATCTAATCAATTACATTCATCTGAATTCAATTACTAGATCTAAACATCTATCCATTTCTTAAGAAAAGGCTAAACATTTTAAATAGCCTAAGTATCCAAATAACAAATAACAAACTGCTCCCATTCACACAAGAATTCACAATATAACATGATATTTAAATCTCACATTGTCATGAAGTTATATGCCAAATGGAAGGAATTTATCGTTTAATTCCCATAAATTTTATCCAGAAACATCCACTCTCAAGATAATCCAAATAATTATTTTTGCATATTACACCTGACTAAAACTGTACTGTGGATATTTAGTACAAAAATATTGATCATGGATAGACAATAACACAACATATAGATGATTTAGTTGTTCTTATGACATGATTATGGCAAAAAAATAATAAATTTGATTATCTTGAGAGTGGATGTTTCTGAAATGTGATCGATTGGAATGTTGCCGTTGCCATAAATCTAAAGCCCATATCGGCAGGCAAGACATGGCCGATTCATATTGGGGCCTAAATAACATTTTTTGCGTCATTAGATTAAAATGAAGCCACACCAAAAAGCAAGATAATATGTTAAATAGACGACATACTTTTTGTTTTGTCTTGATATTGCGATCCGAGATGTTGAAGGTGTTGAAGGCGTTAAAAGTCGCGTTTAACTTCAATCCAGCGATCGTCCGGCAAGTGGGAGTGTGCGAACGATTTTTCTTCATCAGCTAACAGCCCTCTCTGACAATCAATAAAAACCTGCATTTTAATCCTGCCCCCCCCTCCCCCACAAAGCCTCTGGAATTGCACGCACAGGCAGTGGCAGATCTGCAGCGCCGCTGATGGTAGCTATTGTAACAACGCTAGTATGTGTAGAGGAAGGAACATTTAATGTTACAGGTCCAAAAGCTTTATTCAGGTACCTTGTCTTTCTTTTTCACATGTGTTGGTTGAAAGGATTAAATTGATATAATTTAGAGGAAGATAATGATAAATTTAAAAAAAAGTAAATAATCTGTGAATAAAAGATTATGCTAATAAATCTATATTTGAATTTACAATCTTAATAGGTGCAGGAGTAGGTTATATGGCTCCTCGCGACTACCCCACCATTCGGTAAGAATATGTGATCACAGTGATGCCGGCACAGTGGCGCAGCGTTAGAGCTACAGTGTTACAGCGCCAGAGACCTGGGTTCTATCCTGATTATGGGTGCTTGTCTCTATGGAGTTTGTACATTCTCCCTGTGACCTGCGTGGGTTTTCTTCGAGATCTACGGTTTCTTCCCACACTCCAAAGACGTACAGGTTTGTAGGGTTAAGTGGCGTGGTATAAATGTAAAATTGTCCCGAGCGTGTGTAGGGTAGTGTTAAGGGCCTGTCCCACTTGGCGATTTTTTCGGCGACTGCCGCCATCATTGACTGACGTATCAGGTCACCGAAAAATTTGCGACGTGTTGCGGCGTGACGCGGTGTGACGATGTATTGTCGCGGGGTGTTTTTCTAGTGACTCGGTTTACTGAAGGGCTGTATCTCTAAACTAAACTAAACTTTTCCTTGTTAACTGAGTATCAAGAGTTTACTGGGATAGATATTTACTGATATTCACACATTTTGAATACAAGTAAAGTCTCAGTTCCAGGTGATAGAACCGATTGTACTGAAATAATAGAGTTGGAATGTAGAAACAAAGAACTGCAGATGCTGGTTAATACATAAAAGGATGCAGAGTGCTGGAGTAACTCAGCAGATCATCGGCATTTCTGGAAAACATGGATAGGTGATATTTCGGGTCAAGACCCTTCTTCAGATTAATGGGGAGATGAAGAGGAGAGGAGGAAAAGGGAAGGTAGGTAATAGGTGGACCTCGGCGAGGATTATTTTTTTGATAGGTGGGTGGTTAGCACAAGGACCAGAGATAAGGTGAATAAGAGATGAGAAATAGGTGGGAATCCAGGTTGGAGTAGTTAGTTAGAGATTAGCTAAATATGGAGATTTCAATGTCCATATCATTGGGTTGTAAGCTACCCAAGAGGAAAATGAGGTGCTGTTCCTCCAGTTTGCGTGTGGCCTCACTCTGGCAATGGAGGAGACCCAGGACAGAAAGGTCAGTGTGGGAACGGGTTAAGTTCAGTTTAGTTTAGTTCAGTGTCACCTGTACCGATGTACAGTGAAAATATTTTGGTTGAGTTCTAACAATAAATATACATGATAGACAATACATGATTGCAATAAAGCCGTCCACAGTGTGCAAATACAGGATAAAAGGAATAGGGTTTAACGCAAGATGGGGGTGGGGGGGGGGGGGGGGGGGGGGGGGGAGGTGGGCTGTAAAGAACTAAGAGGTGGTGGGGGTGGAGGGTGTTGAAGGGGGTGGGGCGAGGGAGTCTTTCTGGACTGATTGACGAGAGAACCAGGCAGCGGCGATCGAGCAGGGAACGGACAAAGCCGCCGCCAACAGCAAGAAGCAGCAGGTGAGAAGGGAGGGAGCCCCAGGGTGACCGAATGCGTTCTGTCAGTGGCAGCAGCCTGAAGAAAGCACTGTCCCCAGGGGCTACAACATCAGCCACAACAACAGCCGTGTCACCGGACCGTACGGCGGTGTAGAAGGGCTCGCAGGTGAACCTTGAGAGTTGGGGTTGGGGTCAGAAGCCAGGGGCTGTAAGTGGCCAGGGAGACATTGGGAGCTAGAGATGGGTCGGCAGGTCATAAGGTCATGTGACATGAGTAGAATTAGGCCATTTGGTCCAACAAGTCTACTCCCCCATTCAATGATGGCTGATCTATCTCTCCCTCCTAACCCCATTATCCTGCCTTCTTCTCATAACCTCTGACACACGTACTATTCAAGAATCTATATATCTCTGCCTTAAAAATATTCATTCATGTCCTCCCCAGCCTTCTGTGGCAAAGAATTTCACAGATTCACCACCCTCTGACTATAGAAATTCCTTCTTGTCTCCTTCCTAAAATAATGCCCTTTAATTCTGAGGCTATGACCTCCAGTCCTAGACTCTCCACCATATCTGAAATCCGTTATCAGTGGGTCATTAGAACGAGAATTTGACTGTATTTTCTTTGTGAAACAGTTAGACTTGAAGATTGAGTGCATAGTTGAAATGGAATTTTTGCGAGTAGCCGTTTAAAGGTCCCCAGTAAATTAGATAGGGTTGACAAGACACTCAGAATTCCAGAGGGTAGGAGGAAAATTGAGCAATGTGGTGGTAGGAGGGGTTGTGGGGTGGTGCGTGGCAGACACAGATAAAATTAGACAAGGCCAAGGAGGGATTTCAATGTTTAGATGTAAACTCTTTCTCTGTATACGACAACGGGATTTGACCAGAAAGAGCGATCACCACTCGCAACGCCATCTGTGGCCACTCAGGGAATTTCAACTGAGCTCTCGTAAATTTGGTCCAGAGTTTCTGTGTGGGCAGATCATCACTTGTTGGAAAATCGGTCTACAACCTGTACTGCTTTCTAATTGCTATCGCATCTTAGATTTCCTAACTCAGCAAATGGCTTCCTGTCTTGTAGAATTCATGGAGTCATAGAGACATAGAGATATAGTCATAGAGTGATTCAGTGTGGAAACAGGCCCTTTGGCCCAACTTGTCCACACCGGCCAACATGTCCCAGCTGCCCAGGTTTGGTCCATATCCCTCCAAACCCATCCTATCCATGTACCTATCTAACTGTTCCTTAAACATTGGGATAGTCCCTACCTCAACTACCTCCTCTGGCACCTTGCTCCAAACACCCACCACCCTTTGTGTGAAATTCATAGTCATATAGCACAGAAATAGGCCCACTCAACCCAACTAATTCTTCCTTAGCATGATGCTCCATGCAAAGAGGTTTTAATTACTCACGTGGTCTCTACGTTTCTACTATCTTTGCACTGTCCAAGTTATTTTTACAGTTTGTTATTGTACCTGCCTTAACCTTCTGGCAGCTCCATCCATATACCCATCACCCTCTGTGTGAAAACGATCTCCCTTATTAAATTTTTCCTCTCTCACCTCAAACCTAAGTCCTCGAGATCTTGATCATCTATAAACTGTCATGATTTCACACATCTCTATGAAATCGCCCTATAAATCTCCCTATAAAAACCTCTATCAATTCACTGGAATTTAGGATGGGAATTCATAAGGGATCGGACAGGCTAAATGCAGGAAAAATTTTCCTGATGTTGGGGAACCAGGGGTCACAGTTTAAGAATAAGGGGTAGGCCATTTAGGACTGAGATGAGGTAAAACTTTTTCACCCAGAGAGTTGTGAATCTGTGGAAATCATTATCTGCCACAGAAGGCAGTGGAGGCCAATTTACTGGATGTTTTGAAGAGAGAGTTAGATTTAGCTCTTCGGGCTAAAGGAATCACAAGGGATATAGGGAGAAAGCAGGAACGGGGTATTGATTTTGGATGATTGGCCATGATTATATTGAATGGCAGTGTGGGCTCGAAGGGACAAATGGCCTACTCCTGGACCTATTTGCTATGTTTCTATGTTTCTATAAAATCACCCAAAGAGATGAAGTCGTTGCCTGCCCAACCCCTTTCCCTATAGCTCAGGTCCTTGAGTCCTCGCAACATCCTCGTACATCTTCTCGGCATTCTTTCTAGCTCAATGGCATCTTTCCCTTGAGCAGGTTGAACACAATACTCCAAGTGCAGCATCACCGTCTTGGACACAATGTCCCCAATTCCCTCGTTGAATCACAAAGAATCCTATTGAACTGCTTCAAGTTGAGGTGAAGGACAAAACAATTTGTCAATTGTGAAAACAACTTCCTTGGCACACTTGGAACAGTGTGGGCCAGACAGCCTCTTGAGCCTGTTTGGCATTCAGCAAGTTCATGATATTTGGAAAGAATGTGGGTCAAACGTCACTGATAATTCCCCCAACTACACCAACTGTCTTTTTGTGTTGAGTACATTTCTTAGAATAATTGACCTGCTCCTCTCCTCCGTAACCTGCTTAATTCTTAATGTTTAATTCTGCAGAGATCAATAGAAGCTAACTGCAGAGCTAATTTTAATGAGAATGACAAATGTTATGCTGGATTTGCTATAAAAACGGACACAAAGTGCCATGTAGGTTTGAAGCCTGAAAATCAGGCAAGATTTCCAGCGACACTCACCCGATCAGCAGCATTAATGGCCACTTTGGGATCTGCTAATTAGAACTTTAGGGATGTAAAGAGTTTTCGTCAAGGGAGGCCAGTCCAAAGGTAGAAATTAAAAGGATAAAGTAGAACTTTAAGGACGTGAAAAGTTTTCATCTGATATTGAGGCCAAAAGGTCGGGATCAAAGGGGAAAGGGAGTGAAAATATGCAGGGCTGAAGAGATCGAATTGTAAATGTGTTAAGGGAACTGATAAGGAATAGTTCCGAGGAGAACCATTACAACTGCTGTTTAACAATTGGGATAGTGCTTTTGATATGATTGATTGCCATAGAGTCATAAAGGCCTGTCCCACCTTGGTCGTCATTTGCACACCATTTACGTGACCTGGTAGCGTGTGGGTAGCATGTGGGTAGCGCGGGACGGGCGCATGGAGTGGCGTGGAGGAGTGTGGAGTTGCGCGCGGTATTGCGCAGCGTGCCAGGATTTCGTTCTGCACGAAATGTTCGCGCGGCACCGGCCTGTCGCGTAACTGATGGCCAAGTGGGACAGGGTTACGTTTCGGGTCGAGACCGTTCTTCAGACTGAAACATCATTCATTCCTTCTCTCCAGAGATGCTGCCAGTCCCGCTGAGTTACCCCTGCATTTTGTGTCTATCTTCAATTTAAAACAGCATCTGCAGTTCCTTCCCACAGATTAATTTGGTCTGCAGCTTGCTACTTTTCATTCACCTCTTTTTTTGAATAGGGGCATTGCATCTGCAGTTTTTCCAATTGTTAGCACCACTCAAGAAACTGGAACATTTTAGAAAATCACCATAAATATCATCAACTGGGTAAATATCATAAACTGGGTATTCAAATGACATCACACGCTCCAGGCGGCTGTGCGGACGCATGATGACGCGCACGACTGTCACGCGTCAGTCAGTACCGTCCTGTCGTGTAAATGACAGCCAAGTGGGACAGGCCCTTTAGTCATAGAGTGATACAGCATGAAAACAGGCCCTTTGGCCCTCCTTGCCAATACCGACCAACATACCCCATCTACACTCGTCCCATCTGTCTGCGTTTGGCCCATATCTTTCTAAACATATCCTATCCACATACCTGTCCAAATGGTTTTCAAACGTTGTGAAAGTACCTGTCTCAACAACCTCATTCCAACAGCTCATTCCATACACCCACCACCCTTTGTGTAAAAATGTTGCCCCTCAGGTTCCTATTAAATCTTTCCTCCCCTCATCTTAAACCTACAGTATGTCTTCTGCTTTTTGGTCTCCCTACTCTGGGTAAAAGACTGCATTTACCCTGTCTATTCCCCTCATGATCTTATACCTCTATAAGATCACCTTCATCCTCATCCTCCTGCGCTCCAATGAATAAGGGCCTTTCCTACTCAACCTCTCCCTGTAGCTGGCACTCCTGGCAACGTTCTCGTAAATTTTCACCCTCTGCACCCTTTCCAGCTCAACAACACCTTTACTATGCCAGGGTGACCAAAACTGAACACAATACTCCAAATGTGGCCACACCAAAGTCTTATACAACTGTAACATTATCTCCCAACATCTTTTCTCAAGACCGATGAAGGCCGATGTGCTGAAAGCCTTTTGTCCACGCTATTTACCTGTGATGCAACTTTTAAGGAACTATGTACTTACACTCCTAGATCCCTACACCATTTCCCAGAACCTTGCATTTCATTGTGTAGGCCTGACCCACAGACCCCAATGAGTGAGGAGGGGGGACAAATCATCCTCCACGATCATCCTTAACACAGGGGCTCTGCAAGGATGCGTTCTCAACCCACTTATTTGCTCCTTGTACACCCACGACTGTGCAGCCAGGTACAAATTTAATTCAATGTTTGAATTTGCAGAAAACACCACCAGGAAGGAGATTGAGAACCTCATATCCTGGTGTCAAGACAACAACCCTTCTCTCAATAGCTAGGAAACAAGAGCTAAGGGCATTACCAGAGCCCCCACACACCCACAATATGGACTGTTTACACTGCTGAACTCTGGGAGGAGGTACCGCAGCATGACGAGCGGGACAACCAGGTTCTGCAACAGCTTCATCCCCCAGGCCATAAGATTACTGAACTCACAATCAAACCGATGTTGGAACTTTCTTATACATTGCCACTTTTAAAAACTTTCCTATATATCTATTTTACAGAACTATGCACATGAAGCACTTTTTATGGGCACACTAAGCACTTTTACTGATCGTCTGATATAAATGTATATTCTGTTGCTACTTTGAAGAGTCAATGCAATGAAATTTCGTTCAATGTGCACTGTGTCTATGTGTATACCTGAATGACAATTAAAGTTATATTCATATATTCATTCATTCAATATCAGCAAGATGAAGGAGATTGTGCTCGACTTCAGGAAGTGAAGTGGTACACTTGCTCCAGTTTGCATTGACGACGCCAAAGTAATAGTTTCAAAACTTCAAATTCCTAGGAGTCAATATCACCAACAACTTCTCCTTGATCACCCATATATTGAAGCAACGACCAAGAAAGCACACCAATGCCTCTACTTCCTTAGAAGGCTTAGGAAGTTCAGCATGTCCCCTACAACTCTCACCAACTTCTACAGATGCACCATAGAAAGCATTTTATCAGGATGCATCACAGCCATCCAAGACCACAAGAAATTGCAGCAAATTGTGGACGCAGCCCAGACCATCACACAAGCCAACTTCCCTTCAGTTGACTCCATTTATGCCTCACGCTGCCTCGGCAAGGCCAGCAACATAATCAAGAACGAGTCGCACCCTGGCCACTCCCTCCTCTCCCCTCCCCCATCAGGCAAAATGTATAGAAGTGTGAAAACACACACCTCCAGGTTCAGGGACAATTTCTTCCCAGCTGTTATCAGGCAACTGAATCATCCTACCATGACCAGAGAGCAGTGCTGAATTTCTATCTACTGCTTTGGTGACCCTCAGACAATCCTTGATTGGAATTTGGAATTTGCTGGCTTTACCTTGCACTGAACGTAATTCCCTTATCATGTATCTATACACTTTAAATTGCTCAAATGTAATCATTGTATTGTCTTTCTGCTGACTGATTAGCAAGCAACAAAAGCATTCCCTGTACCTCGGTACACGTGACAATAAACTAAACCAAACTACAAATAAAGCAAAGTCCTGCCTTCGCTAGACTTCACAAAATGCAACACCTCACACTTATCTATTTTAAATCCCATTAACCACTCATCAACCCAACCGAACAAGATTCTGCTACAATCTTTGACATCTACAATGTCTTCACAATCTACAATACCGCCCACTTTGGTGTCATCTGTAAACTTGCTAATCATGCTGTGTACATTCTCATCCAAACCATTGATATAAGTGACAAACAGCAATGGGCCCAGCATTGTTAGCTGAGGCACACCACCAGACACAGCCTTCCACCATCACCATCTGCTTCTTTCTATGAAGCCAATTTTCTATCCAAAAACTTCTTCCATGCTTGATTGAAAAATGCAGCAAAGGGAATCAGGACCTTCAACCCACTGTGTCTACGTTGACCATTGATCGATCACCTGTGCCCACTAATTCTGTTGTCTCACTTTCACGACCACTCCATACACACATGTGGCAATTTTAGTGAGGCCAATTAATCCAACAAACCCGCATATGTTTGAAATGTGGATGGATCCCGGAGCACCCAAAAGAAACCCACGCAGGCCACAAGGGGAACATGCAAACTCCATACAGACAGCATCTGAGATCTGGATCATGCTCTCTGGCATTGTAAGGCAGCAGTTTTACCAGCTGCACTACTGTGCATTCCTCCGCCTCTGTACCGCCCTAAATGAAACAGCTGAAGCTGTTGTTGAATACAAAAACATCTAAAATGCTCAATCAAAAGGCTGCATTCCTGAACTGTTACAATCTGTTTGTTGAAGGTTCTTCATCAGTGTTATTGGGTTGGCAATTCTAGGACATCCAATGATGTTGAATGATGGGTGATATGTTTCCAGGTCATGAAGGGTTTCTGGCGATTGGTTGTGCTCCCACTTACTGTCTCTGCTTTTCTGAAGGAGGTGGTAGGTTTGAGAAGGTCTCTGGAAGAATTAGTTGCAGCAGCTAAGCACCTGTATTGGATGCAGTGGACAATCAAAGATTTGCTGATTTGACTAGGTATGTTGCAAAACCTTGATCGTCGCTGAAGAATCTTCACCATGATTTTGGCACTGTTTAGAAGGGGCGGGTTTAAAACGCGATTTTTACTAGGCTGTTCAATTGAAGATGTTCAGAGTAAATCATTAATGTCGCTGAAAGACCCCGTCGCAAAAGGTATTATTAGTTTTATAGGCCTCGAATATAGTTATAATAGTGATAGCCCCAGGGTTTTATAAAGCAAACAATTAAAGGGTACCTTATTTTTACATTAAAAGGGGCTTCTTAAGACCCTTCAAAGTTTACTATAGCAGTAGTTCATTTTGGGCTTTATATCCGCAGTATTTTTCTGGGCATTTGAGGGCACAAATCCAGCGCAATGTGAACGTTCTAAACCAGCCGCGTTCACAGGAACCCACTAGAAAGCTGATTTAAAATGGACTTTAATTTACAGCAATTGAACACTAAATTCCTTCCATTTGGCCTATAAATTGATGTAAATGAGATTTAAAAATCATGTTTTATTGTGAATTATTTGTGAATATTATTTGGACACTTGGGCTATTTAAAAATGTTAATCATTTATTAAGAAATGGATAGATGTTTAGATCTAGTAATTGAAGTTTGAAATTAGCTACAATTGGGTAACTAACTAATGATATGCTTTAATTTCAGGTCATCCAAGTAAGATTATGTTATATTTGTTTCAGAATGGTTCAATCTATGACAACTGAAAATTTCATTCAGTTCTCTTAATTTTTAAGAAGGTTATGGACTTTTGACTGTCCATGATCACAGTTTTTTTGTTATGTCCATAGAAAATCAATAGGGAACAAGATGCTAATTTCCGAGTATGAAAATGGCCATAACTTTTTTATTACTTGAGATATGAAAGTGAATTAGGTGTCAAATTAAACTTCTTTTTATGCTTTATCTGATGGGATAAATTGCAGACTTGATTTTCTAAATCTCAAAATTGTGTAACATTGCTAGATTGACCAAGATGATGCCTTATCTGGGTTGGTCATAGAGTCATCGTCATAGAGTAATATAGTTATAGAGTGAAACAGTGTGGAAACAGGCCCTTCAGCTCAACTTGCCCACACAGACCAGCATGTCCCAGCCACACTAGTCCCCCTGCCTGTCTTTGGTCCATATCCCTCCAAACCTGTCCTATCCATTTAACTGTCTAGCTGTTTCATAAATGTTGGGATAATCCCAGCCTCAAGTACCTCCTCTAGCAGCTTGTTCCTACACCCACTACTCTTTGTGTGAAGGGTGATTCATTGGTGATTAAAGATGCAGCTGGAAACAAACACTCCATAATCCACCTGACCTATTTGTGAATAATGGGCATGCTTTGGGGAGTAAGCAGATGTGTCTACTGTTAATGGAGACCCTTGGGCGATGATCCCATCCCCACTAAAGTGGGACGAACAAAATGTAAAAATAAAATGTAAAGGCTTATTACACAGTTGACCCAGATTTTACCTCAGCCATCACGTAGAACCAGATATGATCGCAAGGTGTTCCTGTACCAATTTATGTGAACAGATTTATACATGAGCGGCACTACAAAGAGACTTTATTATTGTATCAGCTTATATTGATCAAAAGCTTTTACTCCCTCCAGTGTGTGATTTGTGCTTCCTCAGTTGCAGTCTTCTTGATGTATGCCACTGAGAATAGGTACCTCCGATGCATAGACCATTATATAAGCAGAACAGGTCATGGATGTGAAAAGATATTTTAGAATTGCAGTTCAAATCCAGTTATTTTTTACCTGGCTACTACATCAAGAACTAGCGGGATTGGTGGGGACACTGGATATTGGAATCTCAGAGCGGAGACCCAGGTATTCAGCCCCATCCTTCTGTATATTCACAAATGGCGTGCTCTGCCCTCCATGCTCTTGTTTGTTAATGTCTATCTGGTTAAGTGATAAGCAGAATAAATCAGACTTTTGGATTCACATCCAGAGATGTGAGTTCAAATCCTACGATGCGACTAAACAATTTTGAATTTAAAAGAGACATCTTCATACGACAATTAAACTGGAATTTTGTAATACCACAACAAACAGTATGTCCAGTGAGGCTGTCTTTTAGTTTAGTTTCTAGATATAGCATGGAAACAGGCCCTTCGGCCCACTGAGTCTGTACCGACCAGCGATCCCCGCACATTAACACTACCCTACACTTGAGGTGTGTCAAGTGGATCAAACCATGTTCTCTGGTCCTGTAAGGCAGCAGTTCTACGAGCTGCACCCCTGTACCTCAGTCCTTAGGAAAGCAACATAAATTGCAGGGTTTATTTAGTAAATATTTCTGAGGAGCACTTGTAAAAATAGGGCTGAGGTGATTGTTTCCAACAGCCCACAGCTATCTTCCTGAATATTAATAGGAAGGAACTGCACATGCTGGTTTAAACTGAAGATAGACACAAAATGCTAAAGTAACTCAGTGGGACAGGCAGCATCACTGGAGAGAAGGAATGGGCGAAGTTTCGGGTCGAGACCCTTCAGTCTGAAGATGGATCTCAACCTGAAACGTCACCCATTCCTTCTCTCCAGAGGTGCTGTCCCGATGAGTTACTCCAGCATTTTGTGTCTATCTTCCTGAATATTAGCACTGTCTCCAGCTGGGAGAGACCTTTCAACTAATGCCCATTTACTGTAATTTTACCAGGTTTTCCCCATGCCAAACTTGGTACAAAGCTAACCTGTCTTAACAGGAAGCACTCATCAAGTCAAGTTTATTGTGGTATGTACAAGTATGGTGGAGTGCAGGTATAATGAAAATCTTGATAGCAGCAGCATCATGGGCATGTTTTCTGTTTTTCAATCGTTTTGCCTGGCCAGCTGAGATCCAAACCTTTTGCACTGTTATTTAGTATAATATTTCCCTTGTGCAACCTAGACTAATTGCTTAGTAACCTATTCAAGTGTAACGCTCATATGATGAAGGACTGTCTTTTTGTAAAACCACTTCCAATAATTGCTTTATAAAATATGGTTAAAGATGGTTTCATAAAGCACTTATAATTTTGGGTTATTAATCTATGATTCCAGCAAACGCACATTTATTCCCCCAGTTACTTTATAGTTATTGACTCCAGAACTGAACAAGCTACTCTCCAGAGAGCACCACGTACCAGCCACAACATGATACTGTGATGTGGACTGTTTTATGGAGACCCTTGGGTGACAAACAAGGTCTAAAAATAAAATGTAAAGGCTTGCTACACAGTTGACCCAGTTTTATCTCAGCCATCACTTAGAACCAGATATTATCTCAAAGTGTTCCAATACAACTTTATGTGAACAGATTTATACTCCAATTACATGAGCGGCACAACAAAGAGACTTTATTATTGTATCAGTATATATATTGATCAAAAGATTTTACTCCCTCCAAAGTGTGTGATTTGTGCTTCCTCAGATGCAATCTTCTTCATGTACTGTATGCCACTGAGAATAGGTATCTCAGATGCATAGACCATTATATAAGCGGAACAGATCATGGACGTGAAGTGATATTTTAGAAATTACAGTCCAGCTATTTTTTACCTGGTTACTGCATCAAGAACTAGCGGGATTGGTGGGGACACTGGACAATGGAATCGCAGAACAGAGACCCAGGTATGGATTCAGCCCCATCCTTCTGTATATTCACAAAGGGCTTGCTCTGCCCTCCATTCTCTTGTTTAGTAATGGCTATCTGGTTAAGTGATAAGCAGAATAAATCGGAGTTTTGGATTCACATCCAGAGATGTGAGTTCAAATTCTACTAAATAGTTTGGAATTTAAAACAGACATCTTCGTACGACCATTAAACTGTGGAATTTTGTAATACACAACAAACAGTATGTCCAGTGAGGCTGTCTTTTAGCTTCGTTTACAGATACAGCACGGAAACAGGCCCTTCGGCTCACCGAGTCCGCACCGACCAGCGATTCCCGCACATTAACTCTACCCTACACACACTGGGGACAATTTACACTTATACCAAGTACACAAACCCAAGCCAAGTGACGTACAAACCATATAACTATATAACAATTACAGCACGGAAACAGGCCATCTCGACCCTTCCAGTCCGTGCCGAACACGTATTCTCCCCGTCCCATATACCTGCGCTCAGACCATAACCCTCCATTCCTTTCTCGTCCATATAACTATCCAATTTATTTTTAAATGATAAAAACGAACCTGCCTCCACCACCTTCACTGGAAGCTCATTCCACACAGCCACCATTCTCTGAGTAAAGAAGTTCCCCCTCATGTTACCCCAAAACTTCTGTCCCTTAATTCTCAAGTCATGTCCCCTTGTTTGCATCTTCCCTCCTCTCAGTGGGAAAAGCTTATCCACGTCAACTCTGTCTATCCCTCTATCCCTCTCATCATTTTAAAGACCTCTATCAAGTCTCCCCTTAACCTTCTGCGCTCCAAAGAATAAAGCCCTAACTTGTTCAACCTTTCTCTGTAACTGTAAACCTGTACATTTTTGGAGTGTCGGACGAAACTGAAGAGCTCAGAGCAAATCCACGGACCATGGGGAGAACGTGTAAACTCCGCACAGACAGCTCCCGTAGTCAGGATCGAACCCGGGTCTCTGGCGCTGCAAGCGCTGTAAGGCAGCAACTCTACTGCTGCGCCACCGTGCCGACTGTCTTCCTTCATTACTTGGTGTGGTCTATATGTGCTCCCCACCCTTAGCAAGGTGGTTGATTTTGAGCTGACCTCTGAAATGGCCAAGGTAGTTCTTCATGAATTAAGAAGCACAACCTGAAACCCAGAGGATCATTTGACATTGAGCTAGAAACCAACTTCAAGCCCAGCAAATCTGATATAACCAAAGGCAAGTAGCTAGTCAGTTTTCCAGAGTAGGTCTAACTAAAACTACAGGGCACAGATTTCAGATGAAAGGGAGATGATTTGAATGGGATCTGATGGGTTAAATTTTCACACCAAGAGTAGGTGGTGACTGGAATGTGTCACAGGAATTGGTGGAGACAAGAACAGCAGCAATGTTTAAGAGGCATCAGGACAGGTACTTGATTGAACAGGACGTATAGGAACATGGACTTGATGCAGCCAGGTAGCATAATATACGGTAGATAGGCATAACGGTTGGGACAGGATGGAGGGCCTGTTCTATGCATGGCAACTCTCTGACTCTTTGTCATGCCCATCAGCAAATTAACCCACGAGATGAACAATACAATGGGATGGAGTGGGAGGGACTTGTCGTAGTAGTCTTCAACATTTTCCTAGTCCCCATCAAGTCTCATAGCATCAGATCAATCTTTTGTAAAGACACCTTTAGGGGGCACGGTGGTGCAGCAATAGAGATACTGCCTTACATCACCAGAGACCCGGGTTGGTTCCCAGCTACGGGTGCTTGTCCACACAGAGTTTGTACGTCTCCCCATAACCTGCGTGGGTTTTCTCCGAGATCTTTGTTTTCCTCCCACACTCCAAAGACGTACAGGTGTGTAGGTTAATTGGCATGGTATAAATGCAAATTGTCCCTCGTGTGTTAGTGTGCGGGGATCACTGGTCGGTACAGACCCAGTGGGCCGAAGGGCCTGTTTCCGCGCTATATCTCTAAACGAAACTAGACACCTCCCACTGATCACTGTCTTCACTCAGCTCAGTGTTCCTCCTTGTGAAACAACCCAAAGGAAGCATTGGAAGTAGCAATGACACAGAAAGTCCTCTGGATGGGGACTTCAACATCCAGCACCAAACGTGGAATGGCAGCATCATAAGAACACTAGAAGAAAGATGATTGTGTTGCTTTTTTCTCCGTAGAAGTAGGCCATTTAGCCGCAAAAGCCTACACCGCCATTCAGTATAATCATGGCTGATCTGCCTCAGGCCTCATCCTGTCCATTGTGCCGATTTCCCACAGCAATTTCTTTCAAAATGTATCTTCCTCTTCAAATAACCTCAATGGTGCGGCCTCCACAATCCCTTGGGTAGAGAATTCCAGAGACTCACCATCCTCGAGGAGAAGACTTTTCTCAGCTCCTCCAGTTTTAAATGATCCTTATCTAGTTTAGTTTTAGTTTAGTTTAGAGATACATCGCGGAAACAGGCCCTTCAGCCCACAGAGTCTTCACCCAGCAGCGATCCCCGCATACTATAACACGAGAGACAATTTACACTTATACCAAGCCAATTAACCTACAAACCTGAACATCTTTGGAACGTGGGAGGAAACCAGAGCACCCGGAGAAAACCCAATGCAGTCTGGGGGAGAACGTACAAACTCCGCACAGACAGCACCCGTAATAGGGACGATCTTGTAATTATCGAATCCTCCTAATGGTGGAACCATCTATTCTGGATCACTAAGTTTCAATAAGGTCACCAACAGATTGGGCTGGACACATTGGGCTGGGCAGGTTGGGCTGGGCAGGTGGGGCTGGGCAGGTTGGGCTGGGCAGATTGGGCTGGGCAGGTTGGGCTGGGCAGGTTGGGCTGGGCAGGTTGGGCTGGGCAGGTTGGGCTGGGCAGATTGGGCTGGGCAGGTTGGGCTGGGCAGGTTGGGCTGGGCAGGTTGGGCTGGGCAGGTTGGGCTGGGCAGGTTGGGCTGGGCAGGTTGGGCTGGGCAGATTGGGCTGGGCAGGTTGGGCTGGGCAGATTGGGCTGGGCAGGTTGGGCTGGGCAGGTTGGGTTGGTCTGGGCAGGTTGGGCTGGGCAGGTTGGGCTGGGCAGATTGGGCTGGGCAGGTTGGGCTGGGTAGATTGGGCTGGGCAGATTGGGCTGGGCAGATTGGGCTGGGCAGGTTGGGCTGGGCAGGTTGGGCTGGGCAGGTTGGGCTGGGCAGGTTGGGCTGGGCAGGTTGGGCTGGGCAGGTTGGGCTGGGCAGATTGCATCTGAGCCAGATTGTGAACTAACCAACAGGTGGATAAACCTATGCGATCTCCCACTCACTAAAGTCCCTGTTACATCTGCCTGTGATGGTATTGGTTTCGTTGTCGAGGTAAATTATTGTCTTCGCTCCAGGGACATTCTCCATTGTGCTGTGTGGCTCAACAATTGTGCTGAACAGCATCACTTCAGATTTGTTCTGCAGGTTGTGCAGTTGTTTAGCTCCGTGCATTGCAAGCTGCTCTTGCTGTTTATTTCCCCCCCCCCCCTTCTTACCAAGGAGCTTCATTCACTGTATTCACTGTACAGACTTTCAATAGTTACATTATATCAGTCAGTCATTATGATACAATAGTACCATCCTTATCAACCCCCACCCGGCGGCGACCAGCATTCACGGAAGGCCTGCAGCGTCCCCATGGACACCAGTTGTTCCATCTCCTGGGACACGCGAGCACGGACATAGCCCTGGAAGAGGGGCAGGCAGCCGATTCTGGTGTGATCATTAACTGCCCGCTTCCAGGACCCATGGATGGCCACCTTGGCCAGGCCCAGGAACAAACCGACAGGGAGATCCTGATTTGCTGCTTCATCCACTTGTGGATATTTAATGAGGAAGATGATACATTTTGAAAGATCCGGCATTTTAATGCTGAGAGGACTGGATGTGATGCTGGTGGCAGATTAGCCATGATGGGATTAAATGGTGGGCTAGGCTTGAGGGGCTGAATGGCCCACTTCTACGCCTTTTTTCGTGCGTACTTATTTTCAGTTGTGCCTAGTGCTACTTCCAGCATGCATTTGTCCACACCTCACTAAACCAGGGTTAACCCACTAGTTTGATGATCATGCCAGGCTATGAGTTTATAGATTAAGGGGTGCTGATGGCCGATATCACCTTTTGTGTCGTTGTTTGTAAAGCAGCACATGCAGTTCCTAGCAGTTTCTACATTATAACTGTTCCACTGAGAAATATCCTCAAGGTATGAGCCTGAAGAAGGGTCCCGACCTGAAACATCAACCACCCGTGTGTAGGAAGAGACTGCAGATGCTGGTTTAAACCTAAGTTAGACACAAAAAGCTGCTGTAACTCAACATGTCAGACAGCACCTCTGTAGAAAACTTCTGACTGGTCTGAGAAGGGTCTCGACCCGAACGTCACCTTTTCCATTTCCCCAGAGATGCTGTTTGACCCACTGAGTTACTCCAGCTCTTTTTGTCTACAATGCTACACATGTTGTCTAGAGATGACGTCTGACCCATTTAGCTCCTCCAGCATTTGGGTCTTTTTTTCTAAACCAACAATTGCAGTTCCTGTTTCTGCCTCCACATTGTGGCTTAGTCTGAATTTTGCTGAGTGTGGAATTTCAATTGGCATACTGTGGAATTGAGGTGTTGAGAGTGATCTTGTTTTCAATATTTAAAGAGCATCTCGAGCAGAGTCACCAGTTTGTTGATGTATTTTTCAAAGACTTAATCAGTTGTGATCATTGAATTAATCTTCAGAAGTCCTAGCGTGGTGCAATATTTCATGTGCAAATTTCAAGGGAGTTTCTCAAGAACATACAGATGTTCTGCACTTTAATCCTGCAAATGTTAGTCTTTAAATTTTACAAGAACACCCTGACTAATCTGAATAGAGCTTTGAGGATTTCTTGGAGAGAAAAGGTGGGTTCAGAAGCAGTTATGTAGATGCACCATGTGAAGCAAGCTGGGAAGTTAAGGATGAATGAACTGACAAGGTTTGATATGCACTTTGATGTTCAGTCTTTGATCTCTTTTTATCAGTCAGCCAGAAATAGCAATTTTTTTTCACTGGAGCAGAAATGCTGATGAACGAAACAGTTTTGCTCTCATGTGCACACACTGATCAGGCCTTTTAACCAGAAAGTGTAGAATGCAGCGCAAAGGAAATAATCCGCAGCAAGATTCTTCACTGTCCATTCAGTTCTGGTTATCGGAGTTAATTGGCTCCTCCACTGAATTGAAGGGACATCAATATTCCAGCTGGCAATAACATGGCCATAAGCTGGTTCCAGTTCATGGAATTCATTCATTCATCATCATTGAAAACATTAACGATGCAGTGCTGCTGGTTTCCAACGGGAGATGATACATTTTCCGTGACGGACACACCACACATCTCTGTCCTCCAGTTCCTGCAGAATTCCGCCGCTGGGAGTATAGGATTTTGGTGTGTGTGCTTTATCATCATTCCTTACAATGCTATGTACGACAGTTATCGCAGCTTCTACTGAAGTGTGGATGGCCGTTGGCTCGCGAGTAGCTCATCCACCCTTTGACAGGTCTTGTTTTTGGATTTGATGGGGGTCCACAGCCCCCTCCTCACCTGGCAAGCAGGTGGGGAGACGGTTTAGTCGCCGACTATCCGACCATGGAGCAGGTAGCACGGGATTACATGGTACCCAGTAAGCGGAAAGACAATACATAATTACAATCGAGCCATTCACAGTGTAGAGATACATGATAAGAGAATAACATTTAGTGCCAAGTAAGCCAGCAAAGTCCGATCAAGGATAGTCTGAGGGTCACCAAAGAGCCAGATTTACATATATGCTAGACAAGCTTAAGTTTAGGGCCTCGAGATCTAGGGGGCCTACTCACCTCGCTGCCTCACCAACCATCCAACCACCGGGACCTCCTGCTCTTTGCCCGTTGACCCAGGCCACTCCACCGCCCTACAGCTGCCCGCAGCCGTCGCCTTACCTGCAGCCTGGACTCAGCACCGGGCCTGAAGTTTCCACGCTGCAGATTCCCACTCCCCTGGGTTTGACTGCGCTGGGTCCTAGTGCTAGCCCCCCTAACCCTGGTAATCTCAGTGGCTGTTCCACTGGGTCTTCCCCATTCCCCTCATACCATGTGACCCCAGCTCTTCACCCCCCACACTACAGTCCTCATACCCCCCTCCCCCCTGACCACCCACCACCATACATCGCCTCAGCCTCAGTCCACTCACCTGCCTTCCTCCGGCCCCAAACCCCATCCCTGCCACAGACCCAACACACTTAAAACGGCGATCCAGGTAAGGCATCGCCCGCTCCACGGTGAATCAATAGGTATTTTAAAACCAACTGTTTAATGACAACATACAGTAGGATCTAAAAGTGTCACACTGTCACTGTCAGGTAGTCATGGTCCTCTAGTCGTGGGGGTGGGGGATTGGGAGGGGGGGGGGGCTCACAAGTGAAATAGCTTAGGGCCTTGCTTCATCTAAATCCGGCCCTGCCAAAGTGGTAGGATGATTCAGTAGCCTGATAACAGCTGGGAAGAAACTGGCCCTGAATCTGGAGGTGTGCATTTTCACACTTCTATACTTTTTTGCCTGATGGAAGAGGAGAAAAGAGGGAGTGGCCTGGGTGTGACTCGTCCTTGATTATGCTGCTGCCCTTGCCGAGGCAGCGTGAGGTATAAATGGAGTCAATGGAAGTGAGGTTAGTTTGTGTAATAGTCTGGGCACAATTCGCTGCAATTTCTTGCGGGCTTGGATGCCGCTGCTCCCAAACCAAGCTGCGATCAAAACACAACTGCAGCAGCTTCAGTCATGGGCATACTCTTCCCTTCTTACCAACAGAATGAACTTCAGAGACAGGGTTTAACATAATGCAGTAAATGTAGCACCTTTAATGCCACAAACCATGGATGTATTTCTAGGCATCTAGATGTAATCTTGTAATATAACTGATGCAAAAACAAATGTTGATGCAAAAACAAATGTCTGCCACCTTTTCTTGAAGGTGAATGCTTTTATAAATGTTTCACTGTCACCAAAGAGGTAGTGTGTAGGAAGGAACTGCAGATGCTGGTTTACACTGAAGATAGACACAAATGCTGGAGTATGAAGAGTCTTTCTCAGTTCCAGTCACAGGTATTTGATGTAGAGCAGACACGGAACATATATTTGCATTCACTGGCACCCAATGCCATAGGACAGCCCACAATCCTCATATGTATCTCTGCTTGCTCCACCTGTTTCTCTCTGGCAGTTACAAATGGAATAAAGTACCTTATTGAGAATGTCTCTGCAAGCAGCACAAGGTACCTCAGAGTTCCATCTCCAACGGGGAAGATTCAGACACTTAAAATATTCAAATCCAATGGCCACCTTCGCACTCAATACTGTGCGGGCCTTGTCTTACTATGGGATTGCATGCGTAGCAGATTTCAATGTCGATACGGTACGATAGAACTGTATTTTTCCCAGGAGGAAATTGGTCTGCCAAAAGTCATAAAATGATACATGAAACATGAAATTAAAGTGACGAGTGGAAAGGGTTGGGGATGTGTAAAGATTGGGGAGGAAGGAAGGGGGAGGGGAAGGGGTCAGTCTACTGCACAACAGAAGGGGGAGGAGTTGTACAGTTTGATAGCCACAGGGAAAATGGGTCTAATGGATCACCTGTGGCATACTGTCCTGCATCCTGGTGGAACCAGTCTGTTGTGAAAGATGCTCCTCAGGTTCACCAGTGTATTATGGAGGGGGTGAGCTATATCGTCCAAGATGCTCCGCAGTTTGAGTAACATCCTCCCCTCCAAGACCACCTCTAATCCTCGATCCTCTAATTGATGCACGAGCATCTCAAACCTCTGACAAGAGCATTTTGATATGAAGTATTAGCTCTGGTTCTTTTCCCACAAATACTGTCCGACCCACTGTGTGTTCACAAAATGTTTTGCTTTTTGTTTGGATTTTCAGCATCTGCAGCATTTTCGATTTTCAAAGATTCATTTTTGCTGGTTGATGTTGTGGGGGGGGTGGGAGGGGGGGGGGGGGGGGGGGGGGGGGGGGGGGGGGGGGGGGGGGGAGGGGGGTGTAAACCTCTCCTTCAACGCCTTTGGTGGATGTGGCCTCAAACAAGGAATGGCACTTCCTCTATTCTTCCCACTGCTGATAGCTATATCTGCTGTCATGCTCGCCCCCAAAATGAAAGCTGACTATTACAATACAATACAATACAATACAATACAATCAGTTTTATTCGTCACATTGCACATAAAGTGCAAGTGGAATTAATTTGTCAGCAGTGGTACAAAGAAAAAGAACACACAAAAACAGACAAAAAATTTAACACAAACATCCACCACAGCATTCAACACTGCGGTGGAAGGCACAAAAATTGGCCAGTCCTCCTCCATTTTCCCCCGTGGTCGGGACCTCAACCCTCCACAGCCGTTGCTGCGGGCGTCCAGATGTGCAGACAAACATAGAAACATAGAAACATAGAAATTAGGTGCAGGAGTAGGCCATTCGGCCCTTTAAGCCTGCACCACCATTCAATATGATCATGGCTGATCATCCAACTCAGTATCCCGTACCTGCCTTCTCTCCATACCCTCTGATCCCCTTGGCCACAAGGGCCACATCTAACTCCCTCTTAAATATAGCCAATGAACTGGCCTCAACTAGCCTCTGTGGCAGAGAGTTCCAGAGATTCACCACTCTCTGTGTGAAAAAAGTTCTCCTCATCTCGGTTTTAAAGGATTTGCCCCTTATCCTTAAGCTGTGACCCCTTGTCCTGGACTTCCCCAACATCGGGAACAATCTTCCTGCATCTAGCCTGTCCAACCCCTTAAGAATTTTGTAAGTTTCTATAAGATCCCCTCTCAATCTCCTAAATTCTAGAGAGTATAAGGTGAAAAGATGCATATATTAGATGCATATAGAATGTTGAACAGCACAAGAACAGGCCCTTTGGCCCACAATATCTGTGCCAAACATGATGCCAAAACCTTCTCTTATCTGCACGCTCTTAATCCATATTTCTCCATTCCCTGTGTATTTATATGCCTAACTAAATGTTTCTTAAAAGCTACAATCATATCTGTCTCAATACTACCCCAGCAGCATGTTTGAGGCATTCACCACCCTTTGTGGAATAAAGATGCCCGGCATATGTCCTTTAAACTTCTCCCATCTCACCTTAAAGTAATGCCTACTTGTATTTGATTTTTCCATCACGGGGAAAAGGTTCTGACTGTTTACCCTAATCTATGCCCCTCTTCATTTTATATATTCTATCAGGTCTCACAACCTCAGGCTTTCCAAATAAAACAATCCAAGTCAGGCCAACTTTGCTCTGTAGCTAATACCACTTGATCCAGGCATCATTCTGGTAACATCCTCTGCCCCCTCTCCAAAGCCTCTACATCCTCCCTTGAATTGGGCGAGCAGAATTGCATGTGCCCTAACCAAATTCCTACAAAGCTGCATCATGACCTCCTGACTTTTATATTCAATGCCTTGACCTAAGAGAGCAAGCAAACCATATGCCTTCTTTACCCACTCCATCTGCTTGTGTTGCCACTTTCAGGGAGTTATGGACTTAGACCTCAAAATCCCTCTGTACATCAATGCGTTAAGGGTTATGAATTATATATTTTTCCCTGCACTTGACCTCCCAAAGAGCAATATCTCACACTGACTTACCATCTGCAATTTCTCCAACCATTTCTGTAGCTGCTCTATGTCCCACTGTATACATTGACAGCCTTTCTCACAGTCCAGTAACCCCAGCAATCTTTGTGTCATCAGCAAACGTACTAACCGACCTATCTATGTTTATGTCCTTGTTATTTACATCTATCACAAACAGCAGAGGTCCCAGGACAGATCCGTGTGGAATTACACTGGTCACAGGCCTGCAGCCTGAATATTGTTCCTCCACCACAACCCTCTGTCTTCAATCAGTGAACCATTTCTGAATCCATACGACCAAGTCATTGTCAAGCCTGCGCAACTTAACCTTCTGGATCAGCCGACCATGGGAGACAATATCAAATTTAGCCGTACTAAAAATCCCTGTTTTTAAAAAAATATATATGACAATAATTTTTTTTTTAATGTTTATTTTATTAGAAGCAATTGTACAAGAAGAAAGCAATCGACATAACAATTATACAATTTCGTACAGCTTCAGTTTTAACATTTTATAAACTGATAAATGAATCGGAAAAAAAAAAAACTAAAAATGAAATTGAAGAGAAAGAAGAAAGATACAAAAAAGAGAGAAGTAAAAAACCCGGTACTGACAAAGAAGTGAGAGAGAAAAAGTGAAAAAGCAGAGATATGACCCACTATTCTTCCCTACACCCGCTCACCCAACCCAACCATCGGTTTTGAATTTGTGTTCAACCATTCTGTTGTTGAAGAAATTCAATGAAAGGAGACCATATTTTGGAAAATTGGTCTGATTTATCGATCATTTCTGTGATCCACATCTTCTAAAATCCCTGTCCACTGCACTCTCTGACTGCTCCCTTTCCTGGTGGTCACCGATTTTACTTTCTGCCTCTATCTTAAGCGTGACCACCTCACTATAACTCCTGTGACTCTCACACCCACCAGATAATTCGGAGGTCATCCGGCTGCAGCTCCAGTTCCTTAATGCAGTCCCTAAGGAGCTGCAGCAGAACGTACTGTCAGTGTGGTCCCCAGGGGCACAGGAAATCCCCCTGACTTCCAACATCCTGCAGGAGAAGCATTCCACCATCCCACCTGCCGTCTCAATGACACCAAGAATTACACAGAAAAACAGACCGTTCCTTAACCTGCCGTTACACTTTTCTCAGCCTGCTCGCCGAAGCCTCTGAGCCAAAGCCTCAGTAGTGCACTTACCCTCAACACCTCTTACCCATATAAAGCACTATCATGTTATCATGATGCATCACAACTTCGCTTGGGAACAGCTCCATCCAAGACCACAAGAAATTGCAGCAAATTGTGGACGCAGCTCAGACCATTACACAAACCACCTTCCCTTCTATTCACTCAATTTATACCTCACACTGCCTCGGCAAGGCCAGCAGCATAATCTTGGATCAGTCGCACCCTGGCCACCCCCTCTTCTACCCTCTCCCATCAGGCAAAAGTATAGAAGTGTGAAAACACACACCAGCAGATTCAGGGGCAGTTTCTTCCCAGCTGTTATCAGGCAACTGAATCATCCTATCACAATCAGAGAGCAGTCCTGAACTACTATCTACCTCATTGGTTATCCTTGGACTATCCTTGATTGGACTTTGCTGGCTTTACCTTGCACTAATTGTTATTCCCTTATCATGTATCTATACACAGTGTAAATAGCTCGATTGTAATCATGTATTATCTTTCCACTCACTGGTTAGCACGCAACAAAAGCTTTTCACTGTACCTCGGTACACGTGACAATAAACTAAACTAAACGCAACATTTCACCTCAACACGGACTTGGCCCAACATGGCCATTCCACTAAACATTTCCTTCCTTTTTCTGGCTATGTCTCCTCCTGAGCTAATCAAATAGGTCACCCATCTACTTCTTATACCCCGCAGATATACACTAGAGAAGTCCAGAGATTGTATCTGCAACATCACACATTGACTCTCATGGAAGGAGTTACATGGGCAGAAAGGACGAAGGTGCCGAGGATACTGTATAATATGTTTAACTTGAATGACCATGAATGAATTGCCAGCAAAATAACTAGTTTCAATTAGTTTTGAGATACAGAGCGTAAGTAAGCCCTTCGGCCTACCGAGCCCGCACTGACCAGTAATCCCCGCATATTAACACTACCCTACACACACTAGGGACAATTTTACATTTACTGTATACCGAGCCAATTAACTTACAAACCTTTACTCTTTGGAGCGTAGGAGGAAACTGAAGATCTGGGAGTAAAGGTGCAGGCTCGAAGGGCCGAATGGCCTACTCCTGCTCCTAATTTCTATGTTTCCTAATTTCTATGTAAAGCCATGCAGGTCACGGGGAGAACATGCAAACTCCGTACAGACAGCACCTACAGTCAGGATCAAACTCGGGTCTCTGGCAGTGTAAGGAGACTTACTACCGCTACTCCACCATGCAGAATTATCTGTTCATTATCATTGCTGTTTGTGGGATCTTCCTGTATTTACCACATTAAACCAGTGACTGTATTTCAGAAAGGTTTTAGTGATCGAGTGGTTCTAAGCCAGGCTGATATTCTCCATTAAAGTTTTGCCTCTTGGTGACTTTCTGAAAGTTAGTTTTTCTCAGCAAAGATGCTGGCAGATGAATTGGAGTAGGAAATAATTAATCCTGAAAGAGTTAATTCACAATGTTATGTAAAAGAAATGTTAGGCGAGTATTTCTGCAACATGATAGAATCGTCTATTAAGTTTGAAATTGCTGTGGCTTCGTGCAAAACAGGGTCTTAAATCTGAACAAAGAAAACTATGAAGTAAGAAAAATGATTCATCCATGGCTGGCAAGAAAAATTAAAGATACTTTAAATCAAAAGAAGAGGCTTATAAAGTTGTTCGAAGTAGCAGTAGGATTGGAAGCATTTTAGAGCTCAACCAAAGTCGCCACAAAATTGTTTTTGAAATAGGATGGCAAAACAGAAAAAGGTAGGGTGATGAGAAATATCAAAATAAATCTCTTTTAGTGTGTGAGAAGGTAAAGACTGGGCAGCACAGTGGTGCAACGGTAGCGTTACTGCCTTACAGCGCCAAAGATGCGGGTTTGATCCTGACTACAGGAGGTTGTACATTCTTCCCGTGATCTGCATGGGTTTTCTCTGTGATCTTTGGTTTCTTCCCACACTCCAAAGATGCACAGATTACTAGTTTAATTGGCTTGTTATAAATGTAAATTGTCCCTAGTGTGTGTAGGATAGTGCTAGTGTGCGCGTATCGCTGGTTGGTGCGGACTCGGTGGGCCGAAGGGGCTGTTTACTCCCTGTATCTCTAAACTAAACTAAACTAAACTCGTGTGGGGAAATGTCAGCTCCTCTTGACCGATAGAACAAATTATATTAGGAATCCGGAGTAACTAAACCATTATGTGTGAAAGATAAATGTATTAATGTTGAACTAAGTGCAGTGTTAAATAAGAGTGGTCTGGTCTCAAGTTGCAAGCGGTTTATTCACACGTAATGCCCATTTAAAGACTTTCCTACTGGGTTATAAGTAGGTTTGATACAAAAAGTGGTGCTGCACACTCACTGCAGGTGAACAATTATTAGTGACCATTCACAGTTTCTGCCCCCTGAGAGGCTGAGATGATCTTATGTTGGCAGATGGGATAATAATGCCACTATGTAAAAACAGACAGTGAGGTCTCACTGTTCAGTAGCGAAGGGGTGACTGTGGCACTTTCTAAAGCGAAGACACGGCAAAGTGAAGCTAATGAAGCATAAAAACAGTTGGGACGGCAGCGGACCTGTCGGGTACAGGTAGATCAGCCAAAGCTGTCTCTGCAATGCCTGTACATAGACTGCAGTAGGATGTGACTTGGAAACCAAGGTTTTAGACAGGACCACTAAATGGGGACATAACACACCACGTTTGTGGGTCAGTAGGCGTGCACTATTCCAGTGCTGTTGAGGGGGCAGATATTTACCCCTCCCAATAGAAACAAATGATATCCCAATAGATATTTACTCATCTCAATAGAATTCCCCTCCCTCATTGAAACTTACAGGATAGGGGTGGCACGGTGGCGCAACGGTTGAGTTGCTGCCTTACAGCGCTTGCAGCGCAGGAGACCCGGGTTCGATCCCGACTACGGGTGTATGGAATTAGTTTCCCGTGGCCACGTCGGTTTCCTCCAAAAGACGTACAGGCATGTACATAAATTGGCTTGGTATGGTTGGCATGGATTCGATAGGCCGAAGGGCCTCTTTCCACACGTGTATGTCTAAACTAAACTAAACTAAACTAAACTAAAGTAACGAAAGGCATAGATAGAATGGATGTGGAAAGGATGTTTCCACTGATGGGAGAGTCTAGGACCAGAGGTCATAGCCTCAGAATTAAAGGGCGCTCTTTTAGAAAGGAGGTGAGGAGGAACCTCTTTAGTCAGAGAGTAGCTAATCTGTGGAACTCCAAGTCTGTGGATATTTTTTACGGCAGAGGTAGATAAATTCTTGGTTAGAACGGGTGTTAAGGGTTATGGGGAGAAGGCAGGAAAATGGGATTAGGAGGCAGATCTCAGCAATGATTGAATGGCGGAGTGGACTCGATGGGCCGAATGGACCAATTCTCCTCCTATAACTTGCAAACTTGTGCATGGTCTGAGGGGCAGAGATTTACCTCCCCAGCGCAGTGAGGGGGCTGAGATACCTCTCCAGTACACTGTGGGTGCAGGGATTTACCCCCCCCCCCCCCCCAGTACACTCAGCGGACACAGATTCACTCCTCTGGTACACTTAGGGGCAAGGGTTACTCCAGCACACTGCAACCACAGTCATTTGACTCTTCAGTGCATGGAGTGAGCAGAGATTTTGCCCTCCAGAGCCCCTCCATTAAAGAATCTGGAAAGAATGCAGAGAAGATTTACAAATCTGTTGCCAGGACTAGATGATCTGTGGCATAGGGGTTTGGCTGGGCAGGATAGAACTTTATCCCTTGGAGTACAGGAGGCTGAAGCTGATCTTATTGAGGTGTATAAAATCAAAAGGAGAACTGACAGGGTAAATGCATAGAATCTTTTACCCAGGGTAGGGGGATCAAGGAACTGGAGGGACAACTATTTCACTCAGTGGGACGCGGGTAAATGGAATGAGCTGCTAGTGGAGGTAGTTGAGGCAGATACAATAACAACATTTAAAAGACACTTGGACATATGGATAGGAAATGTTTAGTGGATATGAACCAAAAGTGGGGAATTGGGACTAGTTTAGATGGAACACTTTGGTCGGCTTGGACGAGTTGGGCCAAAGGTACCGGTTCTGTGCTAAATGGCTCTGACTCTTCAGTGAGGAGGCAAAGATTTACCCTCCTTTGATACTGAGAGGGCAGTAATTTATCCCGGATATCATCATCATCATCATCATCATCATCGGTGGTCACTTGAAATGAGTATGACTGTCCTCTCCTCTTCATGGTGTCCAGTAGGGGCGCTGCATTGGTGGCAGCCTCTGCCTACAGCCTGTTCATCTTTTCAATCTTTTTTTAACATTTTCAGTTAGTTTGATGTCTGTTTTTGGGGGGAAACTTTAACTTTTCTATGTGGGGGAGGGGGGCAGGGTAAGGGAGAAACTGTTTCCCATTTGCTTCCTGGCGGGGACGCGACTATTTATCTGAGTCGCTTCCTCGCCCCCCATCTCGCGGCTTACCAGCTGGATCGGAGCGGCCTTTCCTGCCGGGGACCGGGAACCAGACCAGAGTTACAACAGCGGCGGCGCAGCGCTGGAGTCACCGCGGAGCGGGCGATACCTACCTGGGTTGCCGTTTGGAGCTCCGGAGCGTTGGGCCGTTGCTCCAACATCGTGGAGCTGCGGCTTGGGAGAGTTTCCAACGCGGGCGGCGCAGACCATCATCGCGGAGTCATGAGGTGCCTTGCAGAGGGCCGCCAGAATAAGTCTCCACCCGGCGCGGCCTGCGGACTTTGGGAGCCACGGACTCCGGTAGGAGGTGGCCGACTATGTTGTCCACGCCGCTGAGGACGTCCCGCAGCCCCGACGTCGGACTTACATCACCCCGGCGAGGGGGCCTGAACATCGGGCCACCCGTAGCGGCGACTGCGGAGGGCTCGGGGTGACCCCGACCACGGGTGGACATTGGGGAACAATAGAGGAAGATGACTGACTGGTGCCTTCGCTCACAGTTTGATTCTGCTGTGTGGGGATGTTTATGTTGAATTCTATCGTATGTTGGGTTCTTTATTTTTATTGTATGGCTGTATGGTTATCTCATTTCACTGTGCCATCTGGGACATGTGACAAATAAATGTATCTTGCATCTTGTATAGGGTTGTCTACTTATGGGTCTGCAGAGTCTGTCGAGGCTGATGCTCGAGCCACACACCTTGGTGCAACGAGGGCAGTGGAGACTGGCGGTGGTCGGTAGTCATCGGGGCCCTGTCCTCTCTCTCCTTACGGTGCTGTCACTTTGTCTCTGCGACACGGCGTAGTTCCATTGCGTGACGTGCAGCTCCTTCCTGCACAGATTTACTCCAGTAGCGCTGGTCCAGTGGAATATGCTCCCAGTTGCTCGATGTGATGTGGAATTTGTTCAGACTGTTCTTGATGTTATCCTTGAAGCGTTTATTTTTCCATATCGCCTCCCTCGCAGCCTAACAGCATGGATTGGAGCGGCCTTTTCCAGAGTCGGGCTCGGAGTTTCATCAGCGGGCGCAGCGTGGACTTTTCATTGCCGAGTGGGTGAGCCCTTGCCGGGGTCGCCAGAAGGGAGTGCTCCGTTCGCTGGCCTGCGGATTGTTACATCCTGAAGTCGCGGTCTGCGGAGCTTCTAGCAGCGGTTGTGGCGTCCGGAACCTGGGATCCCTCATTGGGGATCCCCAGTGAAGAGCTCCGACTGCTGGCCCGCGGCTTATTACATCCTGAAGCCGTGGTCTGTGGAGCTTCTAGCCACGGGCACGGCATGGTCTTATCATCCTGAGCCTCGGTTCGCTTGCCGGGGAAAGTCAGAGAAGAGCTCCGACCACCGGCCTGCGGCCAACAACATCCTGAAGTCGCAGTCGGAAAGCGCCGATTCGGGACCTCCAAGCTGCGGAGTGTGTTCGACCGTCCACGGGTTTATGGCCCCGAACACGAGTGAACAATGGAGGAGGACTGACTGTACTTTGTGCCTTTCACCACAGTGAAGAATCTTGTGTTTGTGTTAAATCTTATTGTGTATTGTGTGTTCTTTTTTCTGATTGTATTGCTGATGGCAAATTTGTTTTACTGCACTTGTATGTGTACTGCATTGCGTTGGCTCTGTTACTGCATTTCTTTGTCTCTGTACTGGACACTGCACAATGACAATAAAGATTGAATCTGAATCTGGTATGTGACGAATAAAACTGATTGATTGATTGATTGATTGATTGATCTGTTTAGAGAGACGCGTGTTGGACATGCTGATGACATGGCCAGTCCATCGAAGTTGGTGCTGAATTATTGTGGTGGTGATGCTGGTCATGTTGGCTTCTTCCAAAATGCTGATGTTGGTGTGTTTGTCCCCCCAAATGATCCTCAGAATCTTTCGTAAGGATTTTTGATGGTATTGTTCCAGGGCTCTCAAGTGCCTGCTGTAGGTGATCCATGACTCGGCTCCATACAACAGGGTGGGGAGGACAACAACTCTGTAGACTAGCAGTTTGGTCACAGCACCAGAGGAAGTGGGAGAGCTGGACTGGGAGAATTGTGGCTGAAAATGAATGATCATGCTGGAATTAGTTGAACATTAGTTGAACCAGTGTCCAACTGATTGCTCAATACCAGGCTTATGTAGTTTTGCAATCTCTCTGGACAGACAACACATCCACCTACAATGGGCCCGATATCAGTTCACCAGTTGTGGTCGAGTATGTGTGCTCCCACTTATTTAGTTTAGTTTGGAGATACAGCGCGGAAACAGGTCCTTCGGCCCACCGGGTCCGCGACGACCAGCAACCCCCGCACATTAACACAATCCTCCACACATTAGTGGACATTTTTACCTTTACCAAGCCAATTTACCTACATACCTGTATGTCTTTGGAGTGTGGGTGGAAACCGAAGATCTCGGAGAAAATCCACGCGGTCACGGGGAGAAAGCACAAACTCTGTACAGACAGCGCCCATAGTCGGAATGGAACTTGGGTCTCCGGTGCTGCAAGCGCTGTTAGACAGTAGCTCTACCGCTGCGCCACCGTGCTGCCCTACACTAATCACTTGGTCTCAGTGATTGGTGATAGCTCCACCTGTTAAGTTTCTGGGTTAGCGATAATAAGCTGATAGTAAAACATGTTGCTGCTTCTGTTGTGGGTCCTCTTGCCTTTCCATTCCCCATTTTCAACACTCAACTAATTTCTGGCTCTGCACTCCTGCGATCATATGTTAGCTTTCCTGGTCACAGAGCCTTTTCCTTTCTTTTTAATCCATCTGGAAAGGTATACGTTACGCGTTTAATATAGCAACTCAATTAGTCACATGTTAATTTAGGTTCATTATTAATAACATGTACACTAACTTACAAAGAGATACGATGTGAATGGTTCCCTTTCTTTCTGATCTACTCTGCCTCTATCACTATAGTGCACATCTCCCAATTACCATACGATTAACAAAAACCTATCATTACTTCTCAGACCTCAGTGGCATTCAGAATGACTTATTATAGTGTTTGGGAGCCGAATGAAAGAAGCTCTCTATTTTTGGTTCACTGCTATGAAAATGTCAAAGATTCTTTTATAAGTATTCTAGTGGGGAAGAGAACCACGTTCAACTTCAGCCTAGATTGATGAGATAAACTCCCTGCTTTCCAGACCATCCCCACATCAGGTAAGTTTGAGTCAGATGAAATAGTCATGTACTCGGTCAAAGGGATGGCACACTAGCACAGTGCTGTAGAGTCACTGTCTCACAGCCCTGGAAACACGGATTCAATCCTCCATATCGACTTCTCTAACTTCAAGTAAACCTTGCTTTCCCTCTCGCTCTCTCTCTCTGTCTGTCTCTCTCTGTCTGTCTCTCCATTTCTCCCTCTCTATTTCCCTCTCTCTCCATCCCTACCCCTTCACAGTTCTCCGACCAGTCTGACTGTCCCTGATTACATTTCATCTCCGTTTGCTTTGTTTTCACTTTCTCCTTGCTAACAGTGATCTATTCTACATATTCCCTGAACGTCATCTCTTTTGATGTCACTTTACCCTTCCCTATCTCTGTGTGTCCCTCTCCCCTGACTCTCAGTCTGAAGAAAGGGTCTCAACCCGAAACATCACCCATTCCTTCTCTCCAGAGATGCTACTGCCTGTTCCGCTGAGTTACTCTAGCATTTTGCGTCTATCTTCAATTCTCCATTGCTGTTTGTATGAAATTTGCACATTTTCCCTGTAAGTGCATGGGTTTCCTCCGGGTGCTCTGATTTCGTCCCACATCCCAAAGATGTGCAGGATGGTAAACTAACTGGTCACTGTAAATTTTTCCTTATTTGTAGATTAGTTGTAGAATCTAAGGGAGTGGGAGAGAATAAAACAGGAATAATGTCGGATCAGAGTAAATGGGGGCTTGTTGGTTGATGTTAGGAAGGAACTGCAGATGCTGGTTTACACTGTAGACACACAATGCTGGAGTAACTCAGCGAGACAGGCAGCATCCCTGGATGGAAGGAGTCGGTGACGTTTCAATAGACAATAGACAATAGACAATAGACAATAGGTGGCATTTGGTGCCATTAAGTAGGCCATTTGGCCCTTCAAGCCAGCACCGCAATTCAATGTGATGATGGCTGATCATCCCAAATCAGTACCCTGCTCCTGCCTTCTCCCCATATCCCATCACTCCGCTATTTTTAAGAGCCCTATCTAGCTCTCTCTTGAAAGCATCCAGGAAACCTGCCTCCACCGCCCTCTGAGGCAGAGAATTCCACATACTCACCATTCTCTGTGAGAAAAAGTGTTTCCTCGTCTCCGTTCTCAATGGCTTACTCCTTATTCTTAAACTGTGGCCCCCTGGTTCTGGACTCCCCCAACATCGGGAACATGTTTCCTGCCTCTAGTGTGTCCAAGCCCTTAACAATCTTCTATGTTTCAATGAGATCCCCTCTCACCTTTCTAAACTCCAGAGTGTACAAGCCCAGCTGCTCCATTCTCTCAGCATATGACACTTCCACCATCCCGGGAATTAACCTTGTAAACCTACGCTGCACTCCCTCAATAGCAAGAATGTCCTTCCTCAAATTAGGGGACCAAAACTATACGCAATACTCCAGGTGTGGTCTCACTAGGGCTCTGTACAACTACAGAAGAATTAAGACCCTTCTTCAGTCTGAAGAAGAGTCTCGGCCTGAAACGTCACCCAATTCTTCTATCCAGAGATGCTGCCTGCACCGTTGGGTTACTCCAGCATTTTGTGTCCAGCTTGATACTTATTTGGTCATCAACTGTGCTGATGAATATTTCAAATTATTCCGAATAATCAAAACTATCATAATTGGAGTGGAAGATGCTAATTTATCTCTTATTGGTGTTTGTTCTGCACATGGAGTGGTCCTTTCCATTCCTTGTTCTGGAACTTTTATTCTGCAAGATATTTCCTGTTATAATATATTCCTTCTAATTGATATTACACCTTTGTTTCAATAGCAACATTTGAGAAGCAAATTCCTAGAGGATAAGAACACTTGCTTTGTCCTTCTTTTGATGAGCCTGCAGCCACTGCATACACCTCTTTGCCACTCACCCAGAGAGTTGTGAATCTGTGGAATTCTCTGCCTCAGAAGGCAGTGGCCAATTTTCTGGATGCTTTCAAGGGAGCGTTAAATAGGGCTCTTAAAGATCTCAGAGTCATGGGATATGAGGAGAAGGCAGGAACGGGGTACTGATTGTGGATGATCAGCCATGATCAAAGTGAATGGCGGTGTTGACTCGAATGGCCGACTGGCCGACTCCTGCACTTATTGTCTATTGTCTATTGATACGATATTTTAATGTACATTTTCTCTAACTTTTTGAAAGTTTATCCTGTTATCATTGCTTGTTCCAGTAAAAACAACCGGAACCTTCTTATTAACTTGAAACCTCTGTTCCCTTATTCAGCTGCAGTTGAGGTACAGACACACACGAAAAACACAATGAAACGAACAACTGGATAAGTACTTCAAACCAAGTGCTTAAGACTCAACATCAATGCACTGAACCCGATCAAATGCAAGCACGAGGTTGTGTATTTGGTATGGCTTTCTGTTTAAGTTGTATAGGCAGGTCTGTGATAAACAAGCTAGACACTTTAAAGTCACAGAGAATGGTAAACAGAGAAGTAGCTTCATAAAACCACTGCACTACTGCAAAGTAGATATAACCTCTCCATTCAGGAAGTTTGTTGACCATCTCTAGATGCCACTGAGTACAGGGCACAGCCATATCAGACGATGGTACTACAATCCCCATCAGTGAACCTCTGAGCTGTTAATGAGCCTGCCATGCATTCACTCACCTTTTGTTAGTCTCAGTTCAAAATCCATCTTTAATCGTCTTTTATCAATCCATCTTAATTGCACCATCACATGCTAATTGGTTGGTTACTATTTTTAAGGAACTAAAATGCATAGACTAAGCTTATATTTTCACGATGAAACAAGGACCTGGAAATGTTGGTTTACAAAAAAGACACCAAATGTTGGAGTAACTCAATAGGTCAGGCAGCATCTCTGGAGATCATGGATAGGTGACGCTTTGGGTTGGGACCCTTCTTCAGACTAGTGGGGGCAAAAGCTGGGAGAGATGTGGGGGCAGGACAAAGTCTGACACGTGTGAGCAGCAGGGGAGAGAGAGCAGGGGGGGGGGGGGGGGGGGGGGTGTTGATAGGCATGTGATTGGACCAAGACCAGAGAAGCAAAGACAAAAAATGTGTGATGATAAGGATAGAATAAGTAATGGTCAAGGTACTTTCATTTGAATGTGTAGGAAGGAACTGCAGATGCTGGTTTACACCAAAGATAGAAAATGCTGGAGGAACTCAGCGGGAAAGGCAGCATCTCTGGAGAGAAGGAACGGGTGACGTTCCGGGTCAAGACCCTTCTTCAGACCCCAGTCTAGACTAGAAAAACTGCCTATCCATGTTCCCCAGAGGTGCTGTCTGACTTACTGAATTACTCCAGCACTTTGTGCCATGTATTTTCATGACCTAGGGTGAACTAATGGAAGTAAAAAGAAAGTGGTTGAGGAGCCCAACAGGCCAGGCAGTTTCTGTGGAGAGAAATCAACAGATGATATTTCGGGTCTGGACCATTCTACAGACTGGAAGTGTATACAGAGATTAAAGGATGTGGTGGAGTCGGTAGCAAAGAAATATTCAGAACAGAGGCCACAAATTACCTAGGGAGGAACATTGAGAACATCCTTCAGATAAACATAGAGCAGTACAGCACAGGAACAAGCCCTTCAGCCCACAATGTTTGTGCCCAAAATGATTCCAGTGTTAAACTGTTCTCATCTGCTTTACATGATCCACATCCCTCTATTCCCTTCACATCCATGTGCCTCTCACTTCCAAAACCCTCTTAAATGCCACTATCGTATCTGCCTTTACTGTCATCCCTGGCGATGCGTTTCAGGCCCCCCCACCCTCCGTGAATAGTATTTGCCCCGCACATATCCATTACACTTCCCCCCTCTCACGTTACAGCTATGGCCTCTAATGTTGGACATTTCCACCCTGGGAAAGAGGGTCTGTGTCTACCCAATCTATACCTCTACATACCTTTATCCATCATCACCTCTCAATCCCCAACATTCCTGAGAAAACAATCCAAGTCTATCCAACCTGTCCTTGTACCTGAAATCCCCTTATGCAGGAAACATTCTGGTAAATGTCCTCTGCACCCTCTCCAGAGCTTCCACAGCTTTCCTGTAATGGGACGACCAGAACTGCCCACAATACTCCAAATGTGGCCTCACGAAAGCCCTGTAGAGCTGCATCTTGACTTCTTGACTCTCTGATATTCAATGCCTCCAGAAATGAAGGCAAGCATGCCTTATGCCTTCTTAACCCTTCTTTCTACCTCTGCTACTATGATCTTGGACTCCAAGGTCTCTTTGCACTTCAATATTGTGATGGGTCTTGCCATTAACTGTATATTCCTTCCTTATATTCAACCTCCCAAAGTGCAGCATCCCACACTCCATCTGCCATTTCTCTACCCATTTCTGCAGATGACCTAGATCTCGCTGTATCTTCTGATAGCTTTCTTCACTGTCTGCAACTCCTCCAATGTAGGTATCGTCACTAAACTTACCAACACATTGACATTTCCATCCAGGTCAATTATATACAGTATATCACAAATAGCTGAGGTCCCAGCATCGATCCCTGCAGAACTCCACTGGGCACAGACCTCCAGCCTGAATATTGCTCTTCCATGACAACTCTCTGTCTTCTTTGAATAATCCAGTTCTGAAAGAATATAACAAATCTCAAATTCTTGTCCCTAAAGTGTTTTCGAGGATTGGGTTAACTGAAGATTTAAAACTCTGATTGGTAGATTTTTGTCAGGCAAGCCTACCTGAAACATCACCCATTCCTTCTACCCAGAGATGCGTCCTATCCCGATGAGTTACTCCAGCATTTTTTATCTATCTTCAATGCCTAGTAAAGTCATTGACTCCTCTGATGGTGTTTTGTCGTCAGTGCTATCTAATTAAGGAGCAGAAACAAAAATGCTGGAAGGGATCTGTGGAAAGAGAAACCTCTCTGATGTGTAAGGAGGAACAATGGAGCATTATTGGATGTAGGCTAGGTGCTAGTTTCACTGTCATCCTATTAAGTTTCACTGTCTGCATTATCACCCATCCTAAGTGTGGATGGCTTATGCATGCAACCAATAACATAGCTACCTCAGCACTACTAACCCCGCCTTAGGTATCATTTATAATAACGCCTGCTTCTCCTTCTGCGCAGTACAGTAGCAGACTGGAGTCAGTGACTACTCATGTATCGTTTAACTCTGTATCCTTATTAAAGACTGTTATAAAGTTACACGTGTGTAATGATTCATTTACACTAAGCCAATAATGGACCATTGTGGACTCTACATTTCCTAAGTACCATCTATATCTCACGTTCCCCTTCCCCCTGACTCTCAGTCTGAAGAAGGGTCTCAACCCTTTTCTCCAGACATGTGGCCTGACCCGCTGAGTTACTCCATCTTTTTTGTGTCCAGCCTCTCTAATGTGCTGAACTATGTAACTTATTCTGGGGATGAGCACCCACTAACATGAGAAGAATGATCCAGATCCCTATTCAATATTGGCAGGTTAAACAGAGGTGATTATCAAAATTCAGTCCAGGACTGGTGACTATTACACAAAAGCAATGGTATTTTTCACCTTGATTGACCAGCTTTCCAACTGGTTGGTATTTTTGCCGGGTTTTCTGCAAGATTTGTTTCCTCTCACAATGTCTTTATCTTTCCAAGCTCTTGTCCCTTCTTGCTTGTGTGTTCCATGTGGGGCTTGGGCCATTTGTTTTTGATTTGTGTAATCTTCTATCAGTCTGTGGTATTTCATTTTATCAGCTTTATGTCGTGACTTATTTCGAACACTTTAATATTTGACATTTCAATTTTCTTCTTAGCCGAGTTCATCAACTCAATCTCCTGGTGCATTTACTGCTGTACATTTTCCAATGCTTGATACCTACTCTTCCGTCCTTTCTTTGCCAATGCTGTTTGTTCAGTTGTCGGATTGCTTGCAACATCGTTATCCACCTTGGTGGTTTGTTTGAAATATATATATTGGATCTGTCGAAAATTCCCTCTGCTGCCGTCCTTTACCCTGCACAATGCGTTAACAACAAGATCCGTCCAAAAAAATCATTTGTGGCATCTTTTCAATCAACTTTGCCTTAATCTGAAAACTATTATCCTATAATGCATTTTGTTTTCCTCCAAGGGAATAGACATGGAAGTTATGTTAAGTTTATAAAGAATATTAGGGAGACTGAATTTAGAATATCCTGTAAAATGTTGATCCTTACATTAGTCAGGGAAATTCAAACGGAATAGACAAATATTAGGATGGATGCTGCAAGGCTACAATTATCCTGATAGACTGAGTTATTTGGGGTCTTACAGTCATAGAGTCACAGTGATACAGCGTGGAAATAGGCCATTCGGCCCAACTTGCCCATACCGGCCGACAAGTCTCAGTTACACAAGTGCCACGTGCCTGCGTTTGGTCCTTATCCCTCCAAACCTGTCCTATCCACTGTCTAACTGTTTATTAATTGGGATAGTCTCAGCCTCAATTATCTCCTCTGGCAGCTTGTTCCATACACCCACCACCCTTTTTGTGGGGAAAAAGTTACCCCTCAGGTTTCTATGAAATCTTTTCCCCTTCACCCTTAAATCTTTTCCTCTTCAACTTAAAGAAGGGAAGAGGTGTCATAATGCAAGCCTTAAAGTTAGGAAGTAATTAAGTGGGTAGCACAGGGTTTTTGTTTCACGTGTGCTGATTTACATCCCTATTTTTAAAGTACAATCACAGGTTTTAGCATGAAATGTGGTGCCTGGCATAAGCTGATGCATGTGTAGCTCATGCAAACTGCTTGCGTGCAAAGTACATGATTGATGATATCTAACATTCCCAAGTGTAAGAAGGCCATCATACAGTCATCGGCAGGCTGAGAGCTTGCTCCTGTGCTGTACTGCGTAAGAATGAACTACAGATGCTGGTTGACACCGAAGGTAGACACAACATGCTGGAATAACTCAGCGGGACAGGCAGCTTCACTGGATAGAAGGAGTGGGTGACGTTAAGGCCCTTCTTCAGTCTGAAGAAGAGTCTCAACCTGAAACGTCACCCATTCCTTCTATCCAGAGATGTCCCGCTAGGTTACTCCAGTATTTTGTGTCTATCTTCATGTGCTGTACTGTTCTATGCTCTATGTACATGGTTCTGATGATAGACAGGGTAGACCCAAGGCACTGTTGACAAAGGTGGAATACCTTCTATGGAGTCTAAGTTAGTGGAGTGAGTCATAAACTCATAAATTCATAAGTGATAGGAGCAGAATTTGGCCATTTGACCCATGAAGTCTATTCTGCCATCTAATCATGGCTGATCTATCTCTCTGTCCCAACCTGCTTCTCCCCATAACCCCTGACACCCGTACTAATCAAGAATCTATCTATTTCTGTCTTGAAACTATCTATTGACTTGGCCTCAGCCTTCTGTGGCAATGAATTCCACAGATTCACCACCCTCTGATTAAATAAATTCCTCCTCATCTCCTTCCTGAGGGAACATCCTTTAATTATGACCTCTGGTCCTAGACTCTCCCACTAATGGAAACATCCTCCCCACGTCCATTCTACACAAGCCTTTCACTATTCAGCAAGTTTCAATGAGCTCCCCCCCTCATCTTTCTAAACTACAGTGAGTAGACTAGTCTTCCTCTTCTTGCGTTTGAGGCAGCGGAAGTCTGCAGCAGGGTGATGCCATCCGGTTCGACATCCATAGGTGCCCGCCCTAAAAATGGCGCATGCTCCAGGTTGGTGCCAAGCTGCAGCGACTGAGGTTGCATTTCTGCTGCTGTTTGTTGTCGTTGGCCTGATTGAGGTCAGTTGACAGGGTTCACCACGGGGAGGTCGACAACATGAGCCCCAAATAGACTAGTGTTCGACTTCAAGTAAACACTGGGCGCTGAGTCTGATGAGTCTGGGATTTAACAGAAAAGCAACAACATCTAAGGTGAACTCCCCAACACTGGCCTAAATGATGAGAAAAGTCACCAAATGTGTTGTAAGGCAAGAAAAATTCACATTTGCCTTAAACAAGGGACTATTTAAAGAAAATAACATTGTAGAAGTTTAGTTTAATTTAGACTTACAGTTCAGAAACAGGCCCTTCGGCCCACCGATGAGCAATCCCCGCACACTAACACTACCCTACACACAGTAGGGGCAATTTTACATTCTATACCAAGCCAATTAACCAACAAACCTGTATGTCTTTGGAATCATAGGTGATAATGGCAAAAGAAAGGTTACAAACATCATTGAATGAACGGCTATAGTGCTGTTAGTGACAGGACACCAGCCAACATAGTGGTATAACGTAGCTGATGATATAGTTAATATCACATAGAAACATAGAGAAACATAGAAATTAGGTGCAGGAGTAGGCCATTCGGCCCTTCGAGCCTGCACCGCCATTCAATATGATCATGGCTGATCATCCAACTCAGTATCCCGTACCTGCCTTCTCTCCATACCCCCTGATCCCCTTAGCCACAAGGGCCACATCTAACTCCCTCTTAAATATAGCCAATGAATTGGCCTCAACTACCCTCTGTGGCAGAGAGTTCCAGAGATTCACCACTCTCTGTGTGAAAAAAGTTCTTCTCATCTCGGTTTTAAAGGATTTCCCCCTTATCCTTACGCTGTGACCCCTTGTCCTGGACTTCCCTAACATCGGGAACAATCTTCCTGCATCTAGCCTGTCCAACCCCTTAAGAATTTTGTAAGTTTCTATAAGATCCCCTCTCAATCTTCTAAATTCTAGAGAGTATAAACCAAGTCTATCCAGTCTTTCTTCATAAGACAGTCCTGACATCCCAGGAATCAGTCTGGTGAACTGTCTCTGCACTCCCTCTATGGCAATAATGTCCTTCCTCAGATTTGGAGACCAAAACTGTACGCAATACTCTAGGTGTGGTCTCACCAAGACCCTGTACAACTGCAGTAGAACCTCCCTGCTCCTATACTCAAATCCTTTTGCAATGAAAGCTAACATACCATTCGCTTTCTTTACTGCCTGCTGCACCTGCATGCCTACCTTCAATGACTGGTGTACCATGACACCCAGGACTCGCTGCATCTCCCCCTTTCCCAATCGGCCACCATTTAGATAATAATCTGCTTTCCCGTTTTTGCCACCAAAATGGATAACCTCACATTTATCCACATTATACTGCATCTGCCAAACATTTGCCCACTCACCCAGCCTATCCAAGTCACCTTGCAGTCTCCTAGCATCCTCCTCACAGCTAACACTGCCCCCCAGCTTAGTGTCATCCGCAAACTTGGAGATATTGCCTTCAATTCCCTCATCCAGATCATTAATATATATTGTAAATAGCTGGGGTCCCAGCACTGAGCCTTGCGGTACCCCACTAGTCACTGCCTGCCATTCTGAAAAGGACCCGTTTACTCCTACTCTTTTCTTCCTGTTTGCCAGCCAGTTCTCTATCCACATCAATACTGAACCCCCAATGCCTTGTGCTTTAAGTTTGTATACTAATCTCTTATGTGGGACCTTGTCGAAAGCCTTCTGGAAGTCCAGATACACCACATCCACTGGTTCTCCCCAATCCACGCTACTAGTTACATCCTCGAAAAATTCTATAAGATTCGTCAGACATAATTTACCTTTCGTAAATCCATGCTGACTTTGTCCAATGATTTCACCACTTTCCAAATGTGCTGCTATCCCATCTTTAATAACTGACTCTAGCAGTTTCCCCACTACCGATGTTAGACTAACTGGTCTGTAATTCCCCATTTTCTCTCTCCCTCCCTTCTTAAAAAGTGGGGTTACGTTTGCTACCCACCAATCTTCAGGAACTACTCCAGAATCTAAAGAGTTTTGAAAGATTATTACTAATGCATCCACTATTTCTGGAGCTACTTCCTTAAGTACTCTGGGATGCAGCCTACCTGGCCCTGGGGATTTATCGGCCTTTAATCCATTCAATTTACCCAACACCACTTCCCGGCTAACCTGGATTTCACTCAATTCCTCCAACTCCTTTGACCCGCGCGCGGTCCCCTGCTATTTCCGGCAGATTATTTATGTCTTCCTTAGTGAAGACGGAACCAAAGTAGTTATTCAATTGGTCCACCATATCCTTGTTCCCCATGATCAACTCACCTGTTTCTGACTGCAAGGGACCTACATTTGTTTTAACTAATCTCTTTCTTTTCACATATCTATAAAAACTTTTGCAGTCAGTTTTTATGTTCCCTGCCAGTTTTCTTTCATAATCTATTTTTCCTTTCCTAATTAAGCCCTTTGTCCTCCTCTGCTGGTCTCTGAATTTCTCCCAGTCCTCCGGTATGCTGCTTTTTCTGGCTAATTTGTACGCATCATCCTTCGCTTTGATACTATCCCTGATTTCACACCGTGACTGGCTGGGTATTTCCTGGTTTTATGGTTTATATTTTTGATTTCCAGCATTTGGAGTTTGCTTTGATTTTCAGTTAATTTGAGACCGTAGTTAAAAAAAACATAAACATAATTCAATCTGGCATCAGCTGAAATGTTCCAAAGCAATGGATTTTACTTGAAGTCCAACACTAGTGGAGACAATTGGAGATTAGACTGTGATACCTGGGAATACAAATACCTTGGAGTGTACCTGGACAGTAAACTGGATTGGTCCAGGATCGCTGAGGCCGTTTACTAGAAGGGACAGAGCTTCCTGCACCTTTTGAGAAGACTCCGCTCCTTCAACATCTGCAGTAAGAGGCTGCAGATGTTCTACCAATTGGTGATGGCCAGTGCCATCTTCTTCGCTCCCATGAGCTGGGGGCAGCAGGGCGAAGGTCGCAGACGGCAATAGGATCAACAAACTCATCAGGAAGGCTGGCTCCATCCTGGGGTTGGAGTTGGAATTATAGGAGATGGTCTTGGAGGGGACGATGCTCCTCAAACTGTGGAGCGTCTTGGAAAATACAGCTCACCCCCTCCATGACACACTGGTCAACATGGGGAGCACCTTCAGCAACAGACTGGTTCCACCATGATGCAGTACAGAACACCACGGAAGGTCCTTCTTCCCTATGGCTATCAAACTGTACAACTCCTCCCCTTCCGTCGTGGGGTAGACACACTCTCCTCCCTAATCTTTGCACATCCCCAATCCTTTCAACTTGTCACTTCAATTTCATGTTTCATGTATGTTGTGTTTTATGACTGTTGGCAAATCAATTTCCCTCCTGAGAAAAATAAAGTTCCATTGTATCGTATACTGAGAGGCCTCAAGGCACTGCTGAAACATGCATGATTCTGAAGCGCTGAAAGGTTCTCATACACCATACACCCTTCTCCTTGGCTATGTAGGAGGAGAAGTGGGGTTCAATGGGAATCCACAACTTGTGTAGAACTGAAATTATTAGAGGACTGAGTAGACACAGAGGGAATCTCAGAGGTTTAAAAATATGCATGTAGATTAGGAGGTGGACATGATAGATGGCACTTAATCTGCAACCTCTAATGATTTAAAAACTAATTTAGCAACAGCACACTTGACCAGTAGCAACTTCACAAGTGATAATGACCTTAGGAGTAATGTCATGAGTGGTTCTGGCCAATGGCAATAAAAGCATAAAATTGCCAACAGTTTCAAGGTCATTCACACAGTACTCTGAATGCACTGAATAGCATAATTGGAGCAGAGTAACTGAGCGGCACAGTGGCACAGCGGTAGAGTTGCTGCCTTACAGTTCTTGCAGCGCCAGAGACGTGGATTTGATCCCGACTATGGGTGTTTGTCTGTACAGAGTTGTACGTTCTACCCGTGACCGTATGGGATTTCTCCGGGATCTTCGGTATCTTCCGCAGACGTACGGGTTTGTAGGTTAATTGGCTTGGTATAACTGTAAAATTATTTGTAGGATAGTGTTAATGTGCGAGGATCGCTGGTCGGTGCAGACTCAGTGGGCCGAAGGGCCTGTTTCTGCGTTGTATCTCTAAACTAAAAAAACTAAACTAAACTAAATTATGCAGATAGTATTTGGATCAATTTCATTTTACTGGCAAGAGTTTGCATTCAGAGATGGAAATAATACTTCCAGAACCCGAGGATAATTACACTGCACCATTATAATTAGCAGGCCATGATGTTTGTCTATAGCTATATTCCATTCAATCAGTTCAGGTCAATACAGCCTAATCCTATTGCCATTTTCTAAGTTCTATTCTGAACAGCTGAAATAAATTTTCTAATTCCGTCACAAATTGTTTTGCGGTCTGCTTTGTATTGGCGTTCTTTCATTGAATTTGTTTCTTTCATGTACAAGGTTATTTCCAGGACTTAAATTCTGCTTTGAAGCATTCTGTCAGATCTGTTCTTTGTTGATCTATCAATGGAAATACGTTATCCAGTTTTGGTTCTTCCTCATCAGAATGTATGTTCATAATACAGGTTGCAATTTTATCACATCGATTTGCACATCAGAACTTTTCAAATGCAATTTTAAGAAACTATTCCCTCAATGATAATGATAATGTGCAGGGATTGCTGGTCGGCGCTGACCCGGTGTGCTGAAGGGCTTGTTTCTGCGTTGTATTTCTAAAATTAAAAAAAACAGGGTCTGTACCCAGACTGGGGGTCTTATCCGAATGATGACACCACAATTAACTCCTCCCCTAAATAACCCTCAGGCTTGGAGGTAAAAGGCAGCAGCCAACTCTTGGAAAGAAGTCACAATTATTTGATTACAACACCAATAAAACAACATCAGGGGAGATGGGAAACTGACCAATTTCAGTTTCACTTTTAGCTTATTGTCACGTGTAGCGAGGTACAGTGAAAAGCTTCTGTTATGTGCTCACCAGACAACAGAAAGACAATAGATGATTACAGTCGGGTGACTCACAATGTACAGATACACAATAAGGGAATAACACTAAGTGCAAGGTAAAGGGAGTAAAGATAGTTCAAGAGTCACAAAAGAGGCAGATGGTAGTTCAGGACTGCTCTCTAGTTGTGGTAGGATGGCCATCACCTATTGCATTAAAGATGACCTCTAAATTGATTCATTGATTTGATTCAATGAATGATTTTTATCTCCCACGACCTAGCCTTTGGAGTGATCTAAAGAAAGTGTAGGTAACAAAGACAACAAAAGTATCAACCACAGGCCATAGTAGTTCAATGCTGAGGTAGGATTATGGTTGTGAAAGTGCAGAGTGGTTCAAGAACCTGATGGTTCATGGAAGGGCCAGTTCCTGAAGCTGCAGGGAATGGTACCTTCACTTCAGTTTAGTTTCTTGTCACGTGTACTGAGGTACAGAGAAAAGCTTTTGTTGCATGGTAACCAGTCAGCTTAAAGCCAACACAGGATTACAATTGTGCCATTTAGAGTGTACAGATACATGATAAGGGAAATGTATGCGGAGATCGCTGGTTGGCCAAATGGGCCTCTCTCTGGATGCTTTCAAAAGAGAACTAGATAGGGCTCTTAAACATAGCGGAGTCAGGGGATATGGGGAAATGGCAGGAACGGGGTACTGATTGGGGATGATCAGCCATGATCACATTAAATGGCGGTGCTGGCTTGAAGGGCCGAATGGCCTACTCCTGCCCCTATTTTCTATTGTCTATTCCACGCTGTATCTCTAAAGTCTTTTCACAAAAGCTATTCACTGTACTTTGGTACATGTGACAATAAACGGAACTGAACTGAATGATATGATAAAGCCAGTAAAGTCTGATCAAAGTTAGCACGAGAGTCACCAAGAGGTTGATAGTAATTCAGGACCTCTCTGTTTGCGCAAGGATGGTTCAGTTGCCTGATAACAGCTGGAAAGAAACTGCCCCTGAATCTGGAGGTGTAGGTTTTCACACTTCTATACATTTTGCCTGATGGGAGAGAGGAGAAGAGGGAGCGGCCAGGGTGCAACTCGTCCTTGATTATGTTGCTGGCCTTGCCGAGGCAGCGTGAGGTATGAATGGAGTCAATGCAAGGGAGGTTAGTTTGTGTGATGGTCTGGGCTGCGTCCACATTTTCCTCGAATTTCTTTGTGGTCTTGGATGGAGCTGTTCCCAAACCAAGCTGTGATGATTCCTGATAAAATGCTTTCTATGGCGCATCTGTAGAAGTTGCTGCAAGTTGTTGCGGACATGCTGAACATCGCAAGCTTTCTAAGGAAGTAGAGGCAGCGAAGAGAGCCTCTACTAAGAGCGAAGTCCAGGGTTGTGTGGGTCTTTGAGGCCGTGCTTCCTATAGATCGCTATGATGGTAGGGAGCTAACTTCTCTGATTAACTGGACAATATCCATTACTAGTAGAAGTTTGACCAATTATTCAGTGCCATGTTGAATCTCATCAAACATCTGAGCAGTAATGGCATTGGTTCGTTTTTTAAATGTTATTGTACCTACCTCAACTACCTCTCTTTGGCAGCTCATTCCATATACCCATCAGTGAGTGTAAAGGTTGCCCTCCAATTCCTATTAAATCTTTCCCCTCTTATCTTAAACTTTTCTCCTCTGGTTTTTAATTCCCTTACCCTGGGCGTGCACCCTATCAATTCTCCTCGTGAATTTTCACACCTCTATAAGTTCGCCACTTATAACTTCCTGCACTCTGAGGAATAAAGTCCTTGCTTGCCCAATCTCTCCCTGTAGCTCAGGCCCTAGAGTCCTGGAACCATCCCGGTAAATGCCTAAGAAGCAGGAAATGTGGAAGCATGCAGCGACAGGCTGGAAATGTTAAAGATGGAGAGAAAGAGGGAATTATGCAACTAGTTGGGGTAGTTTGTGATAGTGAGGGGAAGGAGGATGAAATTACCAAAGGATGAGGGATGGTGTGATCATAACATGTAAGGATAACAGGTCTGAAGAAGGGTCTCGACCCGAAACGTCACTCATTCCTTCTCTACAGAGATGCTGTCTGACTCGCTGATTCACTCCAGCATTTTGTGTCTATCTTTAGGAAAATAGGGCAGATTGGTGGAAGTATAAGCACAGAATTATTATAGGAAAACAGCAGAGAAAATTGGAGTGAATACAATAAAACAAAATCAGAATGCCAAATTATCTGAACTTGTTGGACCCGGACATTGAGTCCAGAAGACTCCGAGTTATAGAGACAGCTAACGTGATGCTTAGTTTTGTTTTGTTTAGTTTGGAGACACAGCATGGAAACAGGCCTTTGGCCAACTAAGTCTATGTTAACCAGTGATCCCTACATACTAATAGCCCTGTCCCATGGAGCGAGTTCATTCAAGTGTTCTCCCGAGTTTAAAAAAAAATTGAACTCCATGGTAAGCACGGAGAATGAACGTAGAGGGTATGTCGGAGCTCGGTGACATCTCTTAGCGGCTCGTATCGCTAACGGCAGGTACTCGGGAAGACTCGCTAATGGCAGGTAATCATGGGAAGACTCGTGAAGATTTTTCAACACGTTGAAAAATGTCCTCGAGAGCCCCGAGTACCGACGAGTGGCCATTACCGTAAATCTCCGATTTCGAATCAAGGCAAATTCGGGAGAGCTCTTGGAATGAACTCATACCGTGGGACAGGGCTTTAACACTATCCCTCACACACTAGGGACAATTTACAGTCATACCAAGCCAAATAACCTACAAACCTGTACGTCTTTGGAGTGAGGGAGGAAATCGAAGATTCGGGAGAAAACCCACACAGGTCAAGGGGGGAACGTACAAACTCCGTACAGACAGCACCCGCACCCGTAGTCAGGATCGAACCAGGGTTGTTAGCACTGTAAGGCAGCAACTCTACCGCTGAACCTCCATGCCGCCCCATGCCGTTCCTAGAGTAGACATTAACTTTCAGTGCATCTTTGTGGAAGGCTGTGGACAGTGAGATCAGAGCAGTAGCAACGTAGAGAATTAAAGTAGCACAAACAGGAGCAGGTTGTTGCAGGATTCGAGGGACTGAGTTACTGTGAGAGGATGGGCAGGCAAGGAGTTTATTCCCTGGAATGCAGGGGACTAACGGGTGATTTATAAAAGGGATACAAAATCCTGAGGAGCATATTGGGGGGAATGTACACAATTTATTTCCTAGGGTTGGGGAAATAAGAACTGAGAGGATAGGTTTAGGGGAAAATGTAATCAGGATCTGAGTGGCAACTTTTTCAGATAGAGGGTGGTATGCATATTGAGTGGGTTGCCAAATGAAGTAGTTGAAGCAGGTACAATAACAACATTTAAAAGACATGTGGACAAGTATTTGCAGAGGAAAGGTTTAGAGGAATGGGGATTAAATGCGGGTAAAATCTATCTCTCTCTCTGCCTTAGAATTATCCACTGACTTGGCCTCCACAGTCTTCTGTGGCAATGAATTCCACAGATTCACCACCCTCTGACTAAAGAAATTCCTCCTCATCTCCTTCCTAAAAGAACGCCCTTTAATTCTGATGCTATGACCTCTAGTCCAAGACTCTCGCTCGTGCAAACATCCACATGCATTTTTTAAATGGAATTTGAGGAATAATTTGAAGAAACTGTTGCATTTATACATGGCCGAAAACATTTACATAGTAGCTTTAGTGGACAAAATTATATTTGGTTCAAAATTCAAACTCATTTTTGTGCACTTTGTAATGAAAATACAAAGTTAATTTTCACCTGTACCATGATTCAGCAGCAGTAAAAGTTCACTTTCAAAGTTTATCTGGGCAAGTCCTCAAAGGACTGAGGAAGGAACAAGTCTCAGTGACCTAGTGAAGACATTCCTATAATGAATATAAACTTTGGCAAGACGTTTTCTGTGGGTAATTGGGGAAAAGCTGCAAAGTTGTACAGGATACATGGAATCAGTCAGCACAAATGCACCAAGGGGCTTCATTGGGGGGTATTAGGCTCCCAAAGTGGGTTATTTGGAAAAGGCAACTGTTTTTCTCTCTCGCCTTTTTTCCCTCGTAATGGACGTTCTTGGGACTTAGATAAAGAGGCTGGATCTGCTGTTCCAATGCACAAGTGACCACAAATGTAGACATCAGACCTTTAAGCCCAGACATTGATAAATGGCTCTACTGGTCTAACCCATCACCAACAGGGACTGTAACACACTCGTGGCTCGGCAAGCACTTATATTGAAAGGCTTGCAATGAAGGTCAAACAAAAACTAAATGATTCTGCCAGTGGCAAGTCAGGCTGCAACATAGTAATCAGAAATGCTGTGCAATATTCTGACAGAATAATTAGAGTTCAGGCAACCTGCAGAGTTTGAAATTAAGTGGAATCTTTGAAGTATAATTATTGTTCAAAGTGTCCAAGTATAGGCTTCGAGGCCCCATATCAAAATTATCATGGCGTGCAATAAAAATAATCTTCTTATTTATTTCTTCATGTATTGGAGATATTAGAAAGATGCTGAGAGTGGGCTGTTTCCTTTCAGGTGTGGACATTTATCGAGCACTCTATGGGATCTGTTATACTGTATTGTTATGATTAAAAAATAATTATGAACAAAGACCATTAGTTAATATCTCTCGGCTGTAGCCTGCAGTTTGAAGAATTGTCAGAGGCGAAACTAATTTTACATTTTAGATTTGTGTATTTGATCAAATTGTATGCTTAATCACCAATGGTTTATTTGAGAAAGTACTTCCATACAATATCCTTCAAGAGTTTGATTTACCGTGATGTTTAGATATATTTCTTCTGAGAAGTCTTTCCTAATGAGACTTTTTTTTATCCAATTGCTTTTAATTTTTAAAGTAGACAGTTTTGAAAGGAAGATAAATAATCCATTTGCCCTATCTTCCACTGTTCAATTTGTTTTGATTTTCTTCTGTACATATTCGGCATTAAGACATACATGTGCGGCACGGTGGCACAGCGGTAGAGTTGCTGCCTTACAGCGCCAGAGACCCGGGTCCGATCCTAACCACGAGTGCTATCCGTACGGAGTATGCACGTTCTCCATGTGACAGCGTGGGATTTCTCCGGGTGCTCCAGTTCCCCCCCCCCCCCCCCCCCCCCCCCATCCCAAAGATGTTTAGGTTGTCACTGAATTGGCTGCTGTATGTGGATCCCAGTGTGTAAGTGAGGTAGAATCTAAGGGGGGAAGCTGATGAGAATCTAGGGAGGACAATAAATGGGATTAATATTGGATTGGTGTACATGGATGATTGAAATGATAACAGAAAACATTGGAAAAACTCAACAAGTCAGGCAGTATCTGTGGAAAGAAAAGCAGAGATGAAAGACACTTCAATAGAAGTGAGGAAGAAAGAAAATGGGTAGCAATGAAGACGGGGATAGTAATGGGTGGAATAAGAGGATGTTTTCTGCTGCTTTTGTCATATTTCTAGCATCCTTAGTTTTTATTTTATTTTCATTCTGCATGTGGTAGATGGCAGCTGTGACTCACTCAGCTGAATGCCCTGTTACCACGCTGCATGCCTTTATATCAAGTTTAGTTTAGTTTAGAGATACAGCACGGAAACAGGCCCCTTGGCCCATCGAGTCCGCACCGACCAGCGATCCCCTCAAATTCACACTATCCTACAACCACTAGGGACAAGTTTACATTTGTACCAAGCCAATTAATCTACAGACCTGTACGTCTTTGAAGTGTGGGAGGAAACCGAAGATCTCAGAGAAAACCCACACGGTCACGAGGAAACACTTTTTTCTCACAGAGTGGTGAGTCTGTGGAATTCTCAGCCTCAGAGGGCGGTGGAGGCAGGTTCCCTGGATGCTTTTAAGAGAGAGCTCGATAGAGCTCTTAAAAATAGCGGAGTGAGGGGATAAGGGGAGAAGGCAGGAACGGGGTACTGATTGAGGATGATCAGCCATGATCACATTGAATGGCGGAGCTGGCTCGAAGGGCCAAATGGCCTACTCCTGCACCTATTGTCTATTGTCTATTGTCACGGGGAGAATGTACATACTCCGTATAGACAGCACCCGTGGTCAGGATCGAACCCGGGTTTCTGGTGTTGTGAGTCAGCAACTCTACCAGCTGCACTACTGTGTCACTGTGTATTGGTAAAAAGTGCTCCTCATTGTTTGTGGTTTCTTTGCAAAAAGCTCAGGTTTGCCCCTGCTACCCCTATTCTAACACGAGAGAATTAAGGTTATGATTGTTGATTGATGCAAAGTCACCTATTTGGTGCATTGGTTTTCTTAATCTATTATTCATTGTTAGAGATACGGTTCTGCGTCTATGCTGCCCTTGGCGCAAAATCATTAATCAAACCTCTTCCTTTCACTGCCTAGCTTTTACATTGAGATTACAACAGGGAGTGCAGCAGTCTACCTTCACACTCTCTGTATTCCAACTCACCAGCTTGTAGTTTAATGGCTGCTTATCCTTACTTCCACCTCTTTGCCCAATGACACTCAACCCTGGCGGCTATTTACATGCTGACCAGAGAAGCAGGTCCGCAATCATATTACAATCGCCTCACACTCTTAGATCTCTATATACACTGTAAATGTCTTGAATGTAATCATTAAAGCCAGGATTTTGCCATAAATACCATGTGCCCTTTCATACCTTTTTTTGATGATTTTCACGATCGATTGCCTAAATCAGCCTTTTTTTTGCCGTTTTGCTAAAAGGTTGTGCTATTTTCTCTAGTTGTACTGTGATTAAAATGACGTTTTCTATGTTCACATGTTAATATTAATGTTATTATTAATGTGTTAACATAGTATAACTTGCAAGAAAATCTGCACCACCAGGGCAAAACCCAGGGCAACACCGTCGGTCATTCATTCGTTTGTGCCGCTGTCCCCTGGTTCAGTTTGCTCCAAGATGTATTTAAGAAAGAACTGCAAATGCTGGAAAAATTGAAGGTAGACAAAAAATGCTGGAGAAACTCAGAGGGTGAGGGAGCATCTATGGAGAGAAGGAATAGGCGACGTTTCGGGTCGAGACCCTTCTTCAGACTGATGTTGGGGAGGGCGGGAATAAGAAAGGAAGAGGCGGAGACAGTAGGACTAGAAGGAGAACTGGGCAGGGGGAGGGGGAGGAGGGAGAAGACAAGGACTATCTAAAATTAGAGAAGGCAATGGTGATACCGCTGGAGTGTAGACTACCCAGCGAAATACCAAGCTTGTCTCCTCATTAAATTTACTGCTGGCTCCAGGCGCAAATTTGAGTTTTCGAGTTATTTGTGCAAGGCATTCATTGATGCTGAAATTGCACTGTGGAAATTTGAAAACAAATCTCTGAGGCTTTTTTTTAGAGAAATACACAGAGGAACATACCAAGTGAGTCATCAATATGGAAAAAATATGTTGACAGCAACTTCAACATTGTTGTGCAGAAATTTATAGATGAAGTTGCATGTAACAAAATATGGATCTCAATAGACGAGACAACCAGTGCTGTGGGGAGATATGTTGCCAATGTAGTCATCGGTACACTGGAGACAGGTCAACCATCAAAGGTGTATTTATTTGACATCGGAAGTATTGGGGAAGTTAAACAGCTCAACTATTGCTCAGTTGTTTACATCTTCACTTGCTGTACATTGGCCAGAAGATATAAAACACAAGAATGTACTTCTGTTTGTGACTTAAAGTTTTATTCCACAAACTGTTGCAGTTGACATGCTTAGCTCAAGGACTTCATAGAATTGCCAAGCACAGACGTAGCTTGTTTCCAAATGTCGATCACCTAGTTCCAATGTCAAGAAAATCTTCCTCAAAGTACTGTCACGTGTGCAGTTGTTCCAGGAAATGGCACCTGAGATTCCACTACAACCTCAGCCCGTTTTGACTAGGTGGGGTACATAGGCAGAAAAAGCAGCCTACCAGGGGACTGGCAGAAATTCAGAGTAATACACAAGATATCGATATTAATATAGAGCCTATAGCTTGTTTCGGGTATGCACCAGCGACCTTAGCTGGGGTTTGATTTTTCACAACTGAAGCATATTCTGTCTAACTGACTGCATATTTTAACACCAGATATTTTGAAAAAATGCTAGTGATTATATACAACCAGGCAACTTTGGTAATTTAATGTAGTATACCTTTATATTATTATTTTTAACCATATTTTGGTGGTGGAAAAGATGTCTTTTTATGCCTTTTTTGATCAATCAATGCCTTTATCGTGCCTTTTTTGTAATTTTATTATTCCTTTTTGCCTGCCCATTTCTGTTTTTTAGTGCCTAAACATCCTAGCTCTAGTAATCGTGTATTTCTTTCCACTGATTGGATAGCATGCAACAAATGCTTTTCACTGTACCTCAGCTCGAAGGTCACGCGCGATTTCATGCAAAGCCGTCTGGAGCGCATGACGTCATTTGAAGATGGACACAAAATGCATGAGTAACTCAGTGGGACCGGCAGCATCTCTGGAGAGAAGCAATGGGTGACGTTTTGTGTCGAGGCTCTTCTTCAGTCTGAAAGAAGGTTCTTGACCTGAAACGTCACCCATTGCTTCTCTCCAGAGATGCTGCCGGTCCCACTGAGTTACTCCACCATTTTGTGTCTATCTTCAATTTTCTTGGCCCCGCTCTGGGGGTAGAAGTGGGGGCAGGCCGGATCCGCAACGGCCGTGAGCCCCAGGCCGAGCTCGACGATTGTTTGCCTGCTTCTGCTGCTGTTGGAGGTGAGACGTTGAGTCACGCCAGGGTCTTGGGCCCATCCTAGTTTGGCCGTCAGTTACACAACAGGCCATTGGCGTGCAAAGATTTTGTTCGCTACAAAATTTTCAGAGACCCGCGCGATGTCGCGCACAACTACATACCCCTCCGCGCTTCTCAGTGGGACAGGCCCCGTGCGGCCACACGATGCCCATGCGCCTCAATGAGACGGCGATGAGGTCGCGTAATTTGGGTGCCAAGGACAAGTAAGTGGGACAGGGCCTTTACCTACAATCATTTCTGCATTCTTATCCAGAGATTTCAGGGTGCTGATTTTAACTATTACTCTGTGGTCTTTTGCACGCTGGTAGAAATAGCCAGACAATTTCAAGTCGCACTTAATCACAATGTCACCCACACACTTCGCCTGCGATCACAATCACACTCACATCACCCTCCAGAGGTCACAATCTCTCTCACACCATCGCCTAGAAATCACAACCTCACTCACGCCCTTCCCAAGAGATCTGAACGTCACTGCACTATCCCTGAAAAATCACAAATCTCTCTCATACCCTCCCTGAGAGATCGCAATCTCACTACCCCACCCCTAAGGAATCACAGACATACCTCACCATACCCTAGGGATCACAATCTCACTACCCCATTTCAGAGAGATTGCAATCTCACTCACACCCTCCCCGAGAGATTACAATCTCACTAACCTATTCCGGAGAAATCACAATCACACTCACACCAACCCCGAGAGATTACAATCTCACTACACCATTTCCTAAGACTCACAGTCTCACCAAACCAACATCCATAGATCATAATCACACCCACACCAACCAACAGAGATGACAATCTCACTCACACCATCACACAAGTGCAGCACAGTTATTGTTTTCAATCTCTCCTCCAGAAATAAGACAAAGAGCTTTGCTCTTGTGGCGGAAGGAACTGCAGATGCTGATGTAAGCAAAAGAGAGGCACAACATGCTGGAGTAACTGAGACAGCATCCCTGGAGAAGGGTCTGAAACACCTGAAACATCGCCCATTCCTTCTCTCCAGAGATGAATGAATGAATTAATGAATGAATGAATAAGTTTATTGGACAAGTATTCACATACAAGGTATGCTCCACCCACAATTGACAACATGACAGTTAGGAATGATATATAAAACATTAAACATTAATAATGAAAACATTATTGATTAAACATGTGCATTAAATAAAATACCAGAGCAAAAGAAGGCTGCAGATTTTTGGTTATTGAGTAGAGCTACCTCTGGAGTAGAAAAAAGCTGTTTTTATGTCTGGCTGTGGCAGCTTTGACGGTCCGAGTTGCCTTCCAGAGGGAAGTGATTCAAAGAGTTTGTGGCCAAGGTGAGAGAGAGGATCTTGCCCGCTCGCTTCCTGGCCCTTGCAGTGTACAGTTCATCAATGGAGGGAAGGTTGCAGCTGATTGGACGATTCGCAGCAGCCTCCAGATGTTGTGCTTGGTGGCTGAGCCAAACCAGACCATGATGGAGAAGGTGAGGACAGCCTCTATGATGGCCGTGTAGAATTGGACCATCATTGCCTGTGGCAGATTGTGCTTCCTCAGCTGCTGCAGGAAGTATATCCTCTGTTGTGCCTTTTTAACTGTGGAGTCGATGGTGGTCCCCCACTTAAGGTCCTTGGAGATGATGGTTCCCAGGAACTTAAAAGACTCCATGGAAGTGACTGTGGTGTTGTTGTTGGTGAGTGGGGTCAGGGGAAGGGGAGCTCTCCTAAAGTCTACAATCAATTCCACTGTCTTAAGAGCATTGAGCTCCAGGTTGTTGCGATGGCAACAGGATGTCAGCTGTGACACTTCCTGTCTGTAGGCAGATTCCTCCCCATCCTGGATCAGTCCAATCTGGGTTGTGTCGTCCGCAAATTTGAGAAGCTTGGTAAAGGAGTCAGTGGAGGTGCAGTCATTGGTGTAGAGAGAGTAGAGGAGAGTACGCTGCCTTGCGGTGCTCCTATGCTGAGCGTTTGCGGGTCCGAGATGTGCTTTACCAGTCTCACATGCTGCTTCCTGCCTGTCAGGAAGCTGGTGATCCACCAACAGAGGGGTTCAGGCACCAGTGTTACGTTTCTGCTTGTCAAACCTGCAGTAGAACTCATTCAGGTCATTGGTCAGCTGACAATTGTCCAAAGAGCTGGGGGCTTTCCTCTTGTAACCGGTGATTTCTTGCAAGCCCTTCCAAACTGAAGAAGTGTCACTAGCTGAGATCTTGTTTCTCAACTTCTCAGAGTACCTTTCATTGGCAGCTCTGATTCCACTTCTCAACTTGTACATGGCCTGCCTGTAGAGGTCTGCATCCCCGCTCCTGTAGGCTTCCTCTTTAGATTGTCGGAGCTGTCGGAGTTCTGCAGTAAACCAGGGCTTGTCGATATTAAACCAGGTCCAGGACCTAATGGGACTGCAACTGTCCTCACAAAAGCTGACATATGATGATACAGTGTCTGTATACTCATCGAGGCTTGTGGTTTCTTCCCTGAACACATTCCAATCCGCGCAGTCAAAGCAGGATTGTAGGTAATGCCCTCGCTTGTCCACCTTTTTGTTGTTCTGACCACAGGCTAAGCAGATATTAGTTTCAGCCTGTAGGTCGGAACAAGGTGAACTAGACAATGATCAGAGAGACCCAGACCCGCCCGGGGAACAGAACGATATGCGGTCTTGATAGACGTGTAACAGTGGTCAAGTGTTCTCTCCCCTCTGGTGGGGCAGGTAACATTGGAAGGTCACAACTGAGGTTGACTTTGTTAAAATCCCCCAAATCAATGACCATGGAGTCTGGGAAGTCACTCTCTACCCTCAGTACCTGGTCAGCGAGTTGTGTTTACGCCTCACGTACGCAGGCATGGGGGGGGGGTATGTAAACTCCAGTGAGAATAAAGGAGTTACGTTCCCTCGGAGAGTAGAAGGGTTTGCAGTTTATAAACCGTTACTCCAGCATCTTGTGCCTAGGTTTGGCTTAAGCCAAGTGTGAGTTACTCCAGCATTTTGTGTCTAGCTTTGCTCTTGTGTTGGACTAGTTGATATGTCATACATTGTGCAGGAGTAGTGTGTTAATTGATTTGCTTACAGAGGTTTCCTGACTTGCCTTTTTCCCCTGGTGCTGTGAGTGATGCTGAAGGCTCTACTTTGTGTGTACCACTCATTCTCAAGGTGTACCATTCCATCAGACCTACGACATTCTGCCTGCCCTAATTTTTTTTCCTAAGATTAATCATAACCTGATCTGATTGATGTGAAACTATTTTACTTTTCTTGTTTAGTTGTACAGCATGAACCATTCAGCTCATGTGATCCTATTCCCTTATCACTTATCTCTACACTGTAAATGGCTCGATTTTAACCATGTATTGTTTTTCTGCTGACTGCTTATCACGTAACAAAAGCTTTTCACTGTACCTCGGTACATGTGACAATACATTAAATATGACGGGCACAGCGGTAGAGTTGCTGTCTTACAGTGCCAGAGACCCGGTTTCAATCCTGACTATGGGTGCTGTCTGTAGGGAGTTTGCACGTTCTCCCCTGACCTGTGTGGGGTTTCTCTGAGATATTCAGTTTCCTCCCACAAAGACATACCGGTTTGTAGGTTCATTGCCTTGGTATAAATATAAATTGTCCCTTGTGTGTGAAGGATAGTGTTAATATGCAGGAATCATTGGTCGGTGCGGACTCGGTGGACCGAAGGGCCTGTTTCCGCGCTGTATCTCTAAACTAAGTAAACTGAAACTATATCTTGTGCTCCATTACAGCCCTACACTTGCACAATTTCTCATCCCTACATTTCATTCTTGTACTTTATGTGGCTCTACATTTATTTTGCTGGCCTGATGTTTCTGCCAATGTTCTGTGAAGTCTATAGACAGTTGCCAACTATGCATCCAGATCTCTCTTACATCTAGTCTGAAGAAGGGTCCCGGCCTGAAACATCAACCATTCCTTCTCTCCAGAGATGCTGCCTGTCCCGCTGAGTTACTCCACTTTTTGTGTCTATCTTCAGTGTCCCCTTCTCCATTCAGGACAAGCACTCACTTGCTTACTTCTGGTCTGATAAGTCTCTCTGCCATTAATCTATGTGGTGAACATTATGTTACATGGGAGGTGTTAATTTTGAAATGCATTATTGCTATTGGTAACACTTCATCCTATTTTTCTGCTGTTAGTTCAATCCTGTGAAATTCTTTGCTGTTTTGTAGGTACACTATACAGTTCCTTGAAGACCATGGATAATGAATTAGTGCCACTTTTTTCCCCAATGCCCAACCATTTCAAGAGTAGGGCATTACCTGGTTTGTAAAGTCACATCTCTGATCTTACTTTACAGATAAAGCATGGAAACAGGGCTATTGGCACACCGAGTGCATGCTGACCATTGATCACCTGCCCACACTAGTTCTATATTATCCACGTTTCTCATCCACTACCTGCACACTAGGGGCGTTTTACTACGGACGATTAACCGGTTATGGTGGCGCAGCAGTAGAGTTGCTGCCCAACAGCGAATGCAGTGCCGGAGACCCGGATTCGATCCCGACTACCGGTGCTGTCTGTACGGAGTTTGTACGTTCTTCAATTTCCTCCCACACTCCAAAGATGTAGAGATTTTGTACGTTAATTACCTTGGTGTAAAATGTAAAATTGTCCCGAGTGTGTATGGGGTAGTGATAATGTGCAGGGATCGCTGGTCGGTGCAGACTCGGTGGGCTAAAGGGCCAGTTTCTGTGATGTATCTCTAAATTAAACTAAACTAAACTACCCCTATTTTGTCCTCCCACCTAACTGCCCCTCAGTGCGGAATTACATGCAATTTAATTCTCCTTTCTTTCTACTGAATTCTCTTCCATCCTGATCTTAACATGGCTCCCATCCCACAGCATGGTTAGTTTCCAGAATACTCATGCATCTATCGTGCCTGGGTCTCTCAGGTTAAACCCTGGCATTAGTTAGTGGGACTGTGCTGGCTGGACAGGCACATAATCATCAGCAAAGACTGTCTCCATCTAGATAATGTCAACCCACTTCCTTGTGTTTTATTGTTGAACATCTATAATTTATTACTGAATTCTTCTGGGAGTTATTTCTTCCACTTCACAGTTTGTACTGTGATTTTAAAGGATCACCTCGTCCATACCCACAAGAACACCAGACATGTTGCTCAATGTCAAGTTAAGTCACCCTGGCCCAGGAACAAATCACATCTGCCAGTAATCCAGCCAGACATGCTTCATCCAGACTTTACACAAACACTTACTCTTTCAGTCTCCACAGAGCCTTGTGATGCAGCTGTTGATTCCAATGATGGACTTCCCAACTCCCCTCCAGTTAAAGTTCTCAGTTTTCTTATTCTTTTCCTTAATTATGAGTGGTTGTTGACATGACAATTGGTCCACCATTCAGTTTTAGTTTCAACAAAAGCTTTTCAATGTACCTCAGTATGCGTGACAATAAACTAAACTATGGTCATAAAGTCTTAAGGAATTTTTCCCATCAAGTCTACTCACCGATTCAATCATGGATGATCTAATTCTCTCTCCTAACCCCATTCTCCTGCCTTCTCCCCATAACATCTGGCACCCATACCAATCAATAATCTATTAATCTCTGTTTTAAAACTATCCGTGAACTTGGCCTCCGCAGCCTTCTGTGGCAAAGAATTCCACAGATTCACCACCCTCTGACTAAACTGAAACCATTCATAGGTTTCTTCCAAGGTAGACAAAAATGCTGGAGAAACTCAGCGGGTGAGGCAGCATCTATGGAGCGAAGGAATAGGTGATGTTTCGGGTCGAGACCCTTCTTCAGACTGATGTGGGGGTGGGAAGAAGAAAGGAAGAGGTGGAGACTGTGGGCTGTGGTAGAGCTAGGAAAGGGAGGGGAAAGAGGGAGAAAGCAAGGACTTCCTGAAATTGGAGAAGTCAATGTTCATGCCGTTGGGGTGTAAACTACCCAAGCGTAATATGAGGTGTTGTTCCTCCAATTTGCGGTGGGACTCACTCTGGCCTTGGAGGTGGCCCAGGACAGAAAGGTTGGATTCGGAATGGGAGGGGGAGATGAAGTGCTGAGCCACCGGGAGATCAGGCAGGTTATTGAGAAATGCGCCAAGATATTGGGCGAAGCGATCGCCAAGCCTACGCTTGGTCTCATCGATGTAGAGCAGCTGACACCTAGAGCAGCGGATGCAATAGATAATGTTGGAGGAGGTATAGTTGAACCTCTGCCGCACCTGGAAAGACTGCTTAGGTACTTGGATGGAGTCAAGGGTGGAGGTAAATCGATTAGATGACGCAACTACCTCTCCCATTCCAAATCCGACCTTTCAGGCTACTCCCCCACAGCCATCAGGCTATTAAACCTGGCTTGGACAAAACTTTGATCATTAATAACCAATTATCTGTTTATTTGCACTTTATCATTTTATTTATTCATGTGCGTATATATTTATATTACGGCATATGGACACATTGATCTGTTTTGTAGTAAATGCCTACTATGTTCTGTGTGCTGAAGCAAAGCAAGAATTTCATTGTCCTATCAGGAACACATGACAATAAACTCACCTGAACTTGAACTTGAACAGTCCTGGGCCTCCTCCATGGCCAGAGAGATTCCCATCGCAAATTGGAGGAGCAGCACCTCATATTTTGCTTGGGTAGTTTACACCCCAATGGTATGAACCCCCCCACCCCCCTCCCACACATCAGTCTGAAGAAGGGTCTTGACCCAAAACGTCACCTATTCCTTCGCTCCATAGATGCTGCCTCACCCGTTGAGTTTCTCCAGCATTTTTGTCTACCTTTGATTTTTCCAGCATCTGCAGTTCTTTCTTAAACATAGGTTTCTTCCATGTGCCTTATAAGACACAATCCTCTCTCCACACACTTCTATTCACCTTCCACAGTCCTGTCTTAAAAGTCATAGATTGATAAAATTATACAGTGTGGAAACAGGCCCTCCAGCCCAACTTGCCCACACTAGCCAACTATACTAGCCCCCCTGACTGCATTTGCTCCATATCCCTCCAGACCTGTTCGATCCATGTACCTGTTTCATTGCTTCTTAAATGTTGGGATAGCCCCTGTCTTCCTGTCTTCCACATTTATCGTCTTTACAGGCACATAAATGCAACATCATAATAATAAAGACACAATGAAGAATAATGCAATAAATAGTAAGATTAAATGAGAACTTACCAGTTCGAAGTTTGATCGTTATTTTATGAGGAGTACGTTGAGGGAATACGTGAAGAACCCCGCCAGGATGCATGCGTGTCATTCTTCAAAGCAGCGGTGTGAAATCACAGATAACTGTAATGACTGAACACAGTAAGATTAGAGAAGAAAATACCAGTTGAGTATATGATCAAGGGTGGGTCCGGAGGGCATGTATTCCCTCAACGTACTCCTCATAAAATAATGATCAAACTTCGAACTGGTAAGTTCTCGTTTAATCTTACTATTTTACTTCGAAGTCACGAGAGTGATTACATGAAGATTTCAAAGCTCTATGATTTCATGCCGTGGAAACAAGTCCATGCATCACATCTGCCTTAATGACTGTGGGAGGAATTGTGTTAACATGATTTAGACATGAATCTGACATTGAAATCCATGATAAATGTATTAACACCAAACTATAGCCCCTATTTAGGGGGTGAAATTATATTACAGAACTTAAAATTGTTTCTGCAAACGTTCCAGGTTTAATTACTGGTTTATGATAAAATAGTTGTAATGTTTTTTCCCTTGACCATCCTGCTGTCTTGAGGATTTTGTCCATCGGTACATACAACTGCATAGCTGCCTATGTAGCTGCAGCCCTGGTGGAATGAGATTTTAAAATGTTAGTATCCACCCCAGCCTTTATTAGAACCTGTTTCAGCCATCTTGAGATGGTCTGCACCGTCACTTTTTTGTGTGGTTGCTTGTGGCTGATTAGAAGTGCCATCTCATTGCCTCTTATGATTTTTGTGTTCTCCATATCTATATTACTAAAACTCTGTTCTTGACCAGTTTTGGCTTTCTGTGCTGCGGTTTCCGAGAGAACGCCGCAACCTACGGCTGTCATTTTTGGCCACCTCGCTCAGAGCCCCCCTCCGCCGTATGTGTGCTGAGGATTTTTCCAGTCGATGAAATATGACAGAGATATCAATGATTTTACAAATTTCTCCATTCTCTCTGCTGCCCCCGCTGGCAGCAGGGGGGAGGGACTATAAAACCAGGAAGTGGTGTGCCTCAATCAGTCTCTCCAAGTGGTGTGCCTCAATCAGTCTCTGCAAGTGGTGTGCCTCAATCAGAGCTCTGAATGACACTGACAAATGTCTACAGCACTGTGAGTACCCTTAATTTGGTTTGAAAATGAAAATATGGTTAGAGGTAAAAAAGCACTGCCTGCAAATGGTTCTTTGGGTTTGGGTTGAAGTAAAAAGGCACTCTTCCCCCCCCCCCCCCCCCATGCTCCCCCCCCCCTCCTCTGCCCCCCCCCCCTCCCCTCCTCTCCCCCTCCCTCTTCTCTCCCCCCCTCCTCCTCTTCCCCCTCTCCTCCACTCCCCCCCCTCACTTCCTCTCCCCCCTCACTTCCTCTCCCCCCTTTCCTCCTCTCCCCCCTTTCCTCCTCTCCCCCCTCTCCTCCTCTCCCCCCTCTCTCCTCCTCTCCCCCCTCTCCTCCTCCCCCCCCCCCTCCCCCCCCCTCTCCTCTCCCTCCCTCTCTCTCCCCCTCTCCCTCCCCCTCTCTCCCTCCCTCCCTCTCCCTCTCACCCTCTCTCCCTCTCTCTCCCACCCTCTCTCCCCCCCTCCCTCTCCCTCTCCCTCTCCTCCTCTCTCTCTCCCTCTCTCTCTTTCACTCTTCTCGCCCCCTCTCCCTCCCCCCCCTCTCTCTCTCTCCTCCCCATCTCCCCCCCCCTCTCTTCTCCCCCCTCTCCTCCCCCTCTCCTCCCCCCTCTCTTCCCCCCCCTTCCCCCCCTCTCCTCCTCTCCCTCTCCCCCCTCTCCTCTCCCTCTCCTCCCCCCTCTCTTCTCCCCCACTCTCCTCTCCTCTCTACCCTCCCCTCTCCCCCCCCCCACCCCCCCCCTCTCCTCTTCCCCCTCTCTCCTCTCCCCTCTTTTTCTCCCCCTCCTCCCATCTATCCCCTCCCCCTAACCCCCCCTCCCCTCCACACACCCCCCACCCCCCCTACACTCTTTTAGGAAGGCGAAAAGGAGAAGTTTCTTTAGTCAGAGGGTGGTGAATCTTTGGAATTCTTTGCTGCAGAAGACTGCGGAGGCCGTCAGTGGATATATTTAAGGCAGATAGATAGATTCTTGATTAGTATAGGTGTCAGAGGCTATGTGGAGAAGGCAGGAGAGAAGAAATGGGTGACGTTTCCCCTTCCTTCTCTCCAGAGATGCTGCCTATCCCGCTGAGTTACTGCAACTTTGTGTGTACTTACATTGGCAGCTCATATGTTGTTATTGAACCTTCATTACTGCATGTTGCCAGGACAAGAGGGTGTGAGCTATAAGGAGAGGCTGAGTAGGCTGGGTCTCTATTCCTTGGAGAGCATGTGGATGAGGGGTGATCTTACAAAGGTGTATAAAATCATGAGGGGAATAGACTGGGTAGATGCACAGAGTCTCTTGCCCAGAGTAGGTGAATCAGGGAAATAGGTTTAAGGTGAAGGGACAAAGATTTAATAGGATTCTGAGAGGTATTTTTTAACACAAAGGGTGGTGGGTGTATGGAACAAGCTGCCAGAGGAGGTAGTCAAGGCAGGGACTGTCCCAATATTTAAGAAACAGTTTGATAGGTACATGGGTAGTACAGGTTTGGAGGGTTATGGATCAAACGCAGGCAGGTAAGACTAGTGTAGCTGGGACATGATGGCCTTATGGAAACACACCCATCTTTTCTCCTTCATTCTGCACCACACTTATGATATTCAGCTCCTTACAAAGCAGGTGACCAATGAACTGAAAATATAGACTGCCCGTGGAAAATATAGGTCGGCACGATGGCGCAGCGGTCGAGTTGCTGCCTTACAGCACTTGCAGCGTCAGAGACCAGGGTTCGATCACGACTACGGGTGCTGACTGTACGGAGTTTGTGCATTCTCCTCGTGACAGCGTGGATTTTCTCCGAGATCTTTGGTTTCTTCCCACACTCCAAAAACGTATAAGTTTGTAGCTTAATTGGCTTGGTAAAAGTATAAATTGTCTCTGGTGTGTGTAGGCTAGTGTTAACGTGTGGGGATCGCTGGTTGGTGGGGACTCGGTGGGCCAAAGGGCCCCTTCCCACGCTGTATCTCTAAACTAAACCAAACTAATACTAAACCAGAAATCATAAAAATGGGCAGTAAGCCCCAACTTGGTGAACTGCCTGTATCGGCAGAGTTAGCCTCACATGGTAAATCCACATCCATAATTGTGCTTGTTTTCAAGAATTATTGAACTGATTCTCCCAATGACACTTTTATGATGCTGGTTATATTGGTTACTATGTAGAGTTCCAACCGCGTGCTGTGGACTTTAACATCGTGGAGCCCGCAGTCCCTGGTTAGAGACTGATTTGGGAGCTCCAAGCCACGGAGAATGTCAACCGTCCCGACGAGGAAGTTTCGATCACCCCGACGCAAGGGCTTCGAATCGCCGGCTGCGGGATCTTTGATGGCCCCGACTGTGGATGGTTCGACAGCCCTGACCACGGGAGAATAAAGAGGGAGAAGATTGGGATTTATCACCTTATATCACAGTGGGGAATGTGGGGAGCCGCTGTGGTGGATGTTTATGTTAAATTTTATTTTATGTGGCTGTGTGTCTTGTTGCTTTTCATTTAGTATGGCTGTACGGTAACTCAAATTTCACTGTACCTTAATTGGTACATGTGACAATAAACAGACCTTGAAACCTGGATTAACCACTGTCAATCTCTTAAAAGTTGAAAATATTTTAACTTTTCCTTTTTTTCTCTAAATATCTTAGCTGCAGGTTTTCTATCTAATTTAAGGCCAGGAAACTAATTTAACAAAATAAAACCAACCCACTTGCTGTGGATGAGGTCTATGACCAGCAGTGTTCCACAGGGATCTCCGTGGGGACCTCTGTTGTTTGTGATATGTGTCACTTGGATGTAAATGTTGTTGGGTGGGTGAGTAAATTTGCAGATTACACCAAAATATGTGGAGTTGCAGGTTGTAAGGAAGGTTGTCCAGTGTAGGAAGGAACTGCAGATGCTGGTTTACACCGAAGATAGACACAACATGCTGGAGTGACTCAGCGGGACAGGTAGTATCTCTGGATAGAACGAATGGGTGATGTTTCGGGTCAATTCCCTTCTTCAGGCTCTTCAGTCCAGGAAGGCTGTCAAAGTATACAGTAAGTAAGTAAGTTGTATTTATATAGCACGTTTTAAGTCAACTCGCATTGACACCAAAGTGCTTTACATAAAATAAATAATACGTTTCTATACAAACCATAGAAAAAGGTTAAAAAAAAATAAAAAATGGACACAACACATTATAGAGTTTAACACAAACGTCCCCCCACAGCAGAATCAAAAATTTCCACTGTGGGGAAAGGCACCAGAAAGTTAAGCCCTCTTCCTCTGTGAAACACCCGAGGTCGGGGCCTATTTGTGGCCTTGCAACCAGTCCGATAATTTTCAGGGCCCTCTTGCCGTGAAGATGGAACTCCGGCGTCGGATATAGATCACTTACAGAGAGAAATGGCAGATAGAATTTAATCCAAGCAAGTGCGAGCTGTTGCACTTTGGTAAGTCAAATGTAAGGGGAAGATATACGGTTGATGATAAGACCTTTAACAGCACTGATGTGCAGAGAGATCTTGGGCTCCTGGTCCATAATTCCTAGAATGTGCCTGCACTGCAATAGGTGATGGTGGAGGCAGATACGACAGTGGCATTTGAGAGACTTTTGGACAGATATATGGTGAGATGGAGGGATAAGGATGATGTGCAGGTGGATGAGATTAGTTTATCTTGGCTTCATGTTCTACACAACTGTACTTTTCTATGTTCTATGTGTAGGAGGGAACTGCAGATAGGGGTTTAAACCGAAGATAGACACAAAGAGCAGGAGTAACTCAGCGGGACAGACAGCATCTCTGGAGAAAAGGAATATGTGACTTTTCCGGTTGGCCCAAAACGTTTCAACCCAAAATGTCACCTATTTCTTTCTTCCAATGATGCCATCTGACCTGCTGAGTTACTCCAGCTTTTTGTGTCTCTCTTTTCTATGTTTTATGTCAGACCTGTTGCGGCAACATAACTTTTCAATGGCTACGGTGGCCATTTTACTTCTGAGTCGCGTGAGTGATTCCGTGAAGAAGACCCGCCAGTGCTCATGCATGTCATTACATCGTTAACATGGCTAGGCACCATGTGCAGGGCTTCGCTCGCTGCCAACGGTAAAGTGAAACCTGCAGGTAAGAATTTTTATTACTTGCCAGGTTTGATGTTCGTGCAGGAACTTTTCTTCACAGAAGTATCCTGCAGGATTTCGCGGGCCGGCGAGTGAACCAGCTATGGGCTGTGGGGAGACCCCGGTTCCGACCGCGGAAGCGGATAGTCAGGTGAAGTCGCTAATTTTGCGTTTAAATCCACTGACAAACGGCCAGTGGTTTCAAACCTGCTGTGGCTCCCGGTGTCAGGTAGAACATGCAGGTGGGTGGGGCTACCGCCAGAGTTGCTGACAGGGAGGTCATGGGCTCACAGAATAGTTGATTTGTGTGCCCCAGGCATGGGGTGGAGAGCACAGAGGGAATCGAACAACCATAGAACTTGGAGGAGTCGGGCTGAAAGGTTTCCCTTCTGAAAATGTATGTATATGTATGCATTCTGTTGGTTATTTTTTAACACTTCAGATTCAATTTCAATTGTCATTGTCAGTGTACAGTACAGAGACAACGAAATGCATTTAGCATCTCCCTTGAAGAGCGACATAGCAAACGATTTGAATAAATAATAATAAGTGTCCGGGGGGGGGGGGTGGTGATTGGCAGTGACCGAGGTACGTTGTTGAGTAGAGTGACAGCCGCCGGAAAGAAGCTGTTCCTGGACCTGCTGGTTCGGCAACGGAGAGACCTGTAGCGCCTCCCGGATGGTAGGAGGGTAAACAGTCCATGGTTGGGGTGAGAGCAGTCCTTGGCGATGCTTAGCGCCCTCCGCAGACAGCGCTTGCTTTGGACTCCCGGTGCTTTGGACAGGCACCAGCGTGGTCCTATGCTGCAGGCCGCCCCAGCAGCACCTGGGACAGGGCTGCGTAGTGTGTGAGCGCTGGCCTAAGAAACAGGCCGCGCCAGCAGTGCCTGGGACAGGGCTGCTTAATGTGTGAGTGCGCCAGCCGAAATTTTCCTTAGACAGCCGCGGGAGTGCGGCCTGTGAGCGGCTGCCTCATACATCTGCACAGTCGCCGGACGGGAGCGGGGCGACTGCAGACTTGCTGCTGCAAAGCACATAGCCAGCACCAGTCGGGCATAAGGCCACGAGCAAGTCTGTTAGGCCCACTGACTAGCCAGCGTCAGGAGCGGAGAATTCCTCTCTGGGGCTGGATACGAATTTGTCAACGGTTATCGCAAACAGAGCACCTTTTGCACAGGTTGTTTCCCCAGGGCACACTCCAGGAGCAGGAGTGGTGTCGGCGGTAGGCTGGAGAAGAGGACGCGCCCTCAGCACCTAGTAAAGGGCTGCTCGATAGCACCCTCATTGATGCGGCGCATGCCATGGGTCAGCTGAGTTCTGACCACGACTCTGACGGTGAGTTTAATCCAGGCGAAGAACGGCAGCTGCCAGATGTCACATCCCTGGCAGTACAATTCGCTGTCCCGTCAGAGTCAGGAGAGCCACTGGGAGATGAGTTGGCCTCCACGATAAGAATACAGGATCTCACGATGGATGAGACCACAAAGAAACATGAGACCCCGGGGAACTGCGTGTTACTTAAGGTGCCGGCAGTGATATGGGGTCAGATGGACATGCGTGCCCAGAAATGAATCTGCTATCCGAGACACAGTAAGGTTAAGCCACTAGAGTTTGGCAACAATGCACTCTATGCCTTCATCAACAGTGGGCATTTCACTGAAGCTGGTGGTACCATGACAGCTGGGCACAGGTTCCATGCACCCTACCAGTCCTAATCAACAAGGTGGGTCTGGCATTCCGAAACGTAGGTAAGTGGACCATTCACAAGTTGGTAATATTTACACTTGCAACATACAAACAATTGAAGCTTTGCCATCTGCTTAGACACAATAATAGCATTCCAAGCTAAGGCTGGAATTAGAGCCAGAATTGGCATTTCAAGACAGGCTCTAAATTGGGCAGAGTTATCATGCAAAGCACCCATGCAATGATGGCAGGAGTGGCCTGTTCATTATGCAAAATTGAGAATGTCATTTAACTGTATTAATAACAGTAAATCATTGCAAATGGGATAAATTATATTCCAAGGTTATTTAACCAATTATAAAATCGGTGTTTGAACTCAAAGTTCGAAAACACTTGTTATGTTTGGCTGGATGATATTCTAACGCGGGATTTGTAAAAAGCACCGGTTCAGTCTCAAACTATACCTGAGAAATTGGACATCCATCCAGCTAACTTTAAGTTGTTACCAATTGGACTTGTTGATCATTGGGATGTAGTTTAACTACTAGTTTAACTAGTGATTAGTTATGATTCTGACCTGGTGGCAGCAGATTGGAGTTCATTAAAACATGTCATGAAGCTGAATTCTATTCATCTAGAGTATTGGCAATATAGTAGCTGTGATTCAGCTGTGCAAGTCGAAAGTAGCAATCTCTAATGAGCATGTGGTTGATTGTTAACAGGCTTATGCTAGGACCAGCTGAAGCTACCAAAGTCTCAATGATGAATGAACAAACAGTATTCAGCATTGCTCCAGCTAAGGGCTCTAAGGTGGGGAAAATTGGAGATTTGCATGAGTTGCCAAGTCTTCAGTTCTTGGTATAACCTAGCTATAGACGCATAATCTACAAGCCCAACTTCAAGTTGATACACTACGGTGGTGGCAGATGTTAGTCACATGGCAGTCAAGTAAAGTATCCTGTAATATTTACCTAATTCCTTGCACGGGTGTATCATCAAGTTCCGATTCAGGACAACACAGAATAGTGTTGAATCACAAAGTAATTATGAAAATATGTGGTATAACAGTGGAGAGATACACTGTCGCCACAAGAAGGAGGAATGTTATTTGATGCCTTTCTCCATTATTGCCTCATCAGACGGGTCTTGAAGTAAAGTCAGCAAGATCTCGCTTTAGTTTTCGTACTATCTGTCTGGCTGTGCAGCCATGCTTCCTGCTTCCGTCAGGCACGATAATACAACCATATAAGGTTATTCTAAAAAAAGAAAACTTTGCTGGTTCAAACAGTGAGTTAGGCATAATAAAATAATTATTGATTTACACATTCTGAATGCACATGCAGGTGCTCACTGCAGATTGTAGGGAGAGCACCAAAAAAACAGTACATTCCTATTCAGGATATTGGAAAGGGGTTTGTTTCATGTTAATGTTACATTTAATATGGTACAGATTACTGACGTTTTCCAGTCGGGTTTTTTCAACCCCGGATATCGAGTTGCAAACGATGTCTGTAACACAAGTTTCTCCCAGTATATGTAAACGTAGTATGGGATATTGACATTGGGTTAACAATTTACACCAGAGCCAGCTACATCCTTTAGTCATGGGATCAGCACAGCGAGTCAGACATTGCAGAAGCTGCGTTAGATAGGATGGAAATGGCTGCCATTACGTTTTAAATTCTGATCTACACAAGCAGAGCAGACCAAGGGTGGCAGAATTTAAGATCGTATTGTGACATAACCCACGGACTCACGTCTATGTGTGAGGGCAGGTTTGCTATATTATATCGAGGCCACTAGAACCCTACGAGGTGTGGAATCAGCATTGGGTTTAGCCACAAACAGTCACACAAGGGATAGTTAGTTCAGACTATTTCAAGGTGGCTAAGCCGGTTCTGGTTTTATGCACGTACAGACACTGATGATTTTACATCTCATTCCATCAGGACGGCATCAACGTCAGTGGCCAGGACAATGGACGTTCTCATCGGCCATATCCTCGCGACCGCATGATGGTCAAGTGAATGCATTTTCAAAATTCAAAAAATGATTGCCAACCCGGGCTGTTTGCCCATTCTGTTTTGCGTTCACTTTAGCCTCCCCTGACATAGAGGGGTTACTATTGATTGCTTTATTCACATAAGCCATTAATACATTTGAATCAATGTTATGGTTAATGCATTGTAGATTATTCACTCATTCTGAGTCAATCGATGCAGTGAGATGCCGGGATTTGAATCTGCAGCATGAAATCACAGAGCTTTGAACTCTTCACGGAATCATTCACATGACTCCGAAGTAAAATAGTAAGATTAAACGAGAACTTACCAGTTTGAAGTTTAATCTTTATTTTAAGACGAGTTATGTTGGTGATTATGTGCCCACCACGCCCAACCCTCTCTCTCATAAAGGTCATATGGTAGTTCTCATGTTGCTGATCTTACTATGTTACTTCAAATATTCTGTTATCTGTGATTGCATACCGCTGCTTTGAAGATTGACGTGCATGCGCACTGGCGGGTCTTCTTCAACGTAACTCATAAAATAAAGATCAAACTTCAAACTGGTAAGTGACTGTTAAGTGCAGGCCCATTTACCTCCCTAGAGAGTTTACTGTTGTCATGATAACTGCTGTGTACATACCACCAGATGCCAATGCTAACTCGGCTATCGGTCATTTGTATGGTAGCATTAGCAGCCAACAGAGCACATATCCTGACGGTGTTCACATCATAGCAGGGGACTTTAACCACGCGGACTTGAAGAAAATGCTGCCCAAATTCTACCAGCATGTTAAATGTGCTACAAGAGGAGCAAACACCCTGGACAAGGTCTACTCCAACATCAAGCTGGGCTATAGGGCTAGACCACTACCACACCTGGGCCAGTCTGACCATATGTCCCTGCTCTTAATTCCTGCATATGCCCCCCTCAGGAAAACCGCTCCTACCATTACAAAGACCATCACAACCTGGCCTGATGGTGCTTCTCAGCAGCTGCAGGACTGTTTCGACAGGACCAACTGGGAGTTGTTTGAACACCGGACCTGGAGGTGTTCACAGACAGTGTACTGTGCTACATAAAAAAACTGCATGGACACGGTCACAGTGGACAAACAGATCCGGGTCTACCCCAACCAGAAGCCCTGGATGACCCGGGAGGTCTAGCGGCTGTTGAAAGAGAGGAACACCGCTTTTAGGTCTGGCGATAGGGCTTTATACAGCACGGCCCGAGCTAACCTGAAGAGAGGCATCAGAGAGGCCAAATCAAATTACAGGAGGAAGATAGAGGACCACCTGGACAGTAATAACAGCAGGCAGGTGTGGCAGGGGATCCAGTATCTCACCAACTATAAGACCAACCTTGGAGCTGTTGAAGGTGACGCCTCGCTGGCAGAGGAGCTGAACCACTTCTTTGCTCGCTTTGAAGTGGAGCCACCCGAGACAGCCACATCACAGCACATGGTCCACAGCAGCCTACCCCTCAAGATAGAGGAGCATGAGGTGAGGCGCACTCTGCGGGCCATCAATCCAAGGAAGGCCACTGGTCCGGACGGCGTATCTGGACGCGTGTTGAAGGACTGCGCAGACCAGCTGGCTGGAGTCTTTACAAGGATTTTTAACCAGTCTCTGGCCCAGTCCACTGTCCCACCCTGTCTGAAGTCCTCCACCATAGTCCCCTTGCCCAAAAAAACCAACATCTCCAGCCTCAACGACTACCGGCCAGTCGCACTCACACCAGTGGTGATGAAGTGTTTTGAAAAACTGGTCCGGGGTCATATCACATCACTTCTGCCCCGAAGCTTTGACCCCCACCAGTTCGCATACAGAGCGAATAGATCCACAGAGGACGCTGTAGCCACAGCTCTCCATGCTGCACTGTCTCACCTGGAGCAGCGGGGGAGCTACGTGCGGATGCTCTTTGTGGACTACAGCTCTGCTTTTAATACTATCCTTCCCCACAAACTGGAGGACAAACTGGGGGACTTGGGACTTCCACACTCCACCTGTACGTGGATAAATAGCTTCCTGTCGGGTCGAAGCCAGAGAGTCAGAGTGCGCCATCACACATCCACGGCCCTCAGCCTCAGTACCGGCTCTCCACAGGGCTGCGTACTGAGCCCCCTGCTCTACACCATCTACACACATGACTGCACCCCCGCCCACCACAGCAACACCATTGTCAAATTTGCGGATGACACTACAGTGGTGGGACTCATCTCCGGGGGGGACGAGTACGCCTACCGGGATGAGGTGGAGCAGCTGACAGTGTGGTGCGAAGAAAATAACCTGCTCCTCAACACCTCAAAGACGAAGGAGGTAATAATAGACTTCAGGAAAAACAAAATGGACATGGTACCACTGACCATCAGAGGGGACTGTGTAGAGAGGGTGGCGGATTTCCGCTTCCTGGGAATCCATATTGAGGAGGACCTGACGTGGAGCGTGAACACCCACTATGCTGCGGAAAAAGGTCCAGCAGAGACTGCACTTCCTGAGGGTGCTCAGGAAGAACAACATCACTCAGAGGCTGCTGCTGTCCTTTTATCGGTGCTCCATTGAGAGCATACTAACATACTGTGTATGCGTGTGGTACACCAGCTGCACAGCGGCTCAGAGGAAAGCGCTCCAGAGGGCCATTGACAACGCCCAGAGGATTGTCGGCTGCCCTCTCCTTACCTTGGAGGACCTACACAGTTCCCGCTGCACCAAAAAAACCCAGAATATAATAAAGGACATCTCCCACCCCGGACACTCCCTGTTTGAACTGTTGCCGTCAGGCAGACGGTACAGATCCACAAGGACAAGGACAAATAGACTAAAAAACAGTTTTTACCCCACTGCTATAAAAGCACTAAATGTAGCCGCCAAGGAACGCAGGGGCGATACAGACTAAGGGACTGTGGTAACGGTGAAATCGACAGAAGGATGGAGGGTTGGGTGTGTATGCGTGCTTTGTCTGTGATATTTATTTATTTGCTTATCTTTATTATTTTACCGTGGATGTTTCGTTAGCTTTAGAAATGTTTGAATGCTGCACTGACTGGCTGACATTTTAAATTTCGTTGTACATGGCCCATGTTACAATGACAATAAAGAAACTATTCTATTCTAGTCTCGTTTTCCAGTCTTACTATTTTAACACACTACCCAAAGAATCAATACCTGATGAATGAAATTCACAACTAGATTATCAACATTATTACATCATTGGCCAATGTGATTTCACCAACAGCAAGCTTTAATCCCATTTGCTTTGACTGCTATTAATCCACAGTCCTAAGACTAAAAAATGATGTTTCCTTCTCTTATGTGTGCATTATTTCCATCGGGCACAGCTACGCAGAATTTGAGAATGGAAACAAAACATTACAAATTCAGCTAGATTAGAAACTTGGTAAAAAGGAAGACTGACAGATGGAGTGAGCATGAAGTTTTCTTTTTTCTCTGACAGCTGTTAATAACACACAGGGTAGATGTTCTCAAGCATAATAGATGCTGATGGCCCAACATCAAGTCAGATTGGAAGGAAACAGGCCAGTTACAGGTGACTGCACCTTGCAGCATATCATTATGAACACCCACTAATTCAGCGATGTTGTTGTGGTCTGCCAGCTGGACTGGTTACGGGAAATGAAGCAAAGTCACATTTTCACCTAACACAGGATTAATGGGCATGTGTGACTTCCACCACGATGATCGTCAGCTTCTGGGTGGTGAACAATGTGATGCCCAGAGTGATCCTTGTAAATTGAATATCGCCACAAAGCATGATGTTAACACACTTGCACCTCCTCCAACCTAATCTACTGTATCCACAGTTCCAAGTGTGGACTTCTATATATCGGCGAGACCAAGCGTAGGCTCAGCGATCATTTCGCTGAACATCTCTGCTCAGTCCGCCTCGGCCTATGTGATCTCCCGGTTGCCAAACACTTTAACTCCCTTTCCCATTCCCACACTGACCTTTCTGTCCTGGGCCTCCTCCATTGTTAGAGAGAAGCCCAATGCAAATTGGAGGAACAGCACCTGGTATTTTGCTTGGGCAGCTTGCAACCCAGTGGTATGAATATTGATTTATCTAACTCAAGTAACCGCTGCTTTCCCTCTGTCCCTGTCTCTCCCCCATCCAACTTCTACTGTTCTCCTTATTAAATTTACTGTTTGTATGCCTCCTTGTCACCTTCCCCTCAGCTAACAGTGAACCATTCTACATTTCCTTATCACCATCTGCTTTGCTCTGTCATATTGCTCTGGCCTTTATAAATCAGAGCATTGAGTATAGAAGTTGGGATGTAATGTTAAAATTGTACAGGGCATTGGTGAGGCCAATTCTGGAGTATGGTGTACAATTTTGGTCGCCTAATTATAGGAAGGATGTCAACAAAATAGAGAGAGTACAGAGGGGATTTACTAGAATGTTGCCTGAGTTTCAGCAACTAAGTTACAGAGAAAGGTTGAACAAGTTAGGGCTTTATTCTTTGGAGCGCAGAAGGTTAAGGGGGGACTTGATAGAGGTTTTTAAAATGATGAGAGGGATAGACAGAGTTGACGTGGAAAAGCTTTTCCCACTGAGAGTAGGGAAGATTCAAACAAGGGGACATGACATGAGAATTAAGGGACTGAAGTTTAGGGGTAACATGAGGGGGAACTTCTTTACTCAGAGAGTGGTAGCTGTGTGGAATGAGCTTCCAGTGAAGGTGGTGGAGGCAGGTTCATTTTTTATCATTTAAAAATAAATTGGATAGTTATATGGATGGGAAGGGAATGGAGGGTTATGGTCTGAGCGCAGGTATATGGGACTAGGGTAGATTATGTGTTCGGCACGGACTAGAAGGGTCGAGATGGCCTGTTTCCGTGCTGCAATTGTTATATGGTTATATGGTTATATTCAAACCTTCCCCTTTTATATCTCTAGACTAAAGGGCCTGTCCCACTTGGCAATCCTTTGCGTGCCATCTACACGACCTGCTAGTGCATGGGTAGTGTGTGGGTAGTGTGGGGACGGGCGCATGGAGTGGTGTGGAGGAGTGTGGAGTGGCACAAAATCTTGGCACGGCACCGGCCTGTCGTGTAACTGACGGCCAAAGTGGGACAGGTCCAAGACCCTGGCGCAACGCAACGTCTCACCTCCAACAGCAGCAGAAGCAGGGAAACCATCGCCGAGCTCGGCCTGGGGCTCACGGCCGTTGCAGATCCGGATCCGCCCACACTCCCAGAGCGGGGCCAAGAAAATTGAAGATAGACACAAAATGCTGGAGTAACTCAGCGGGACCGGCAGCATCTCTGGAGAGAAGGAATGGATGACATTTCGGATCAAGACACTTCTTTCAGACTGAAGAGGAGTCTCGACCCGAAACATCATCTATTCCTTCTCTCCAGAGATGCTGCTGGTCCTGCTGAGTTACTACTGCATTAGATTGTCTATCTTCAAATGACGTCACGCGCTCCAGATGGCTTTGTGTGCGCATGATGACGCTCGCGACTCTCGCGGGACCGACATTACCGGCCTGTCGCATAAGTGACGGCCCAAGTGGGACAGGCCCTTAACTCTCCCCTGACACTCAGTTTGAAGAAGGGTCTCGATCCGAAACATCACCCATTCCTCGCCAAAGATGCTGCCTGTCTCGCTGAGTTACTCAGCTGTTTGTATCTATCTTCAGTTTAAACCAGGATCTGCAGTTCCTTCAGACACATGCTACCACATGTGTTGAATGTGTTGAGATGTGCACAACGTCTTGCATCCATTCAGTCCTGACTGTGCTGCTGAAGGTCCCACGGTAGCCATTGGGCTCTAGTTTGAGGAGTGGCGAGCACCAACTGGTCAGCACTGACTCAAGCCAAGCCTGACCATCTGAATGGGGAGCTGCTCATGGCTGTAGCTGGCTGTGGATGTCAATGGCAGCATTTGACTAGATGGACAAATGCTGGGTGAAGCACAGATGAGAATGGCACTCCAGTTTGCAGATGCATTCTGGAGGCTTTTGGTTAAGGAAAGAATGGTCCTTGACTTGCAAGAGCCAGGAAGGTCTGCTGACAAGTTATGAAATGGCAGTGGTATAAAGTCAATGACAAGATCAAATGACATTGCCTCAAACCTGCAACTGCAGTCATTGCTGTGGCCTCACGGCGCCAGCGAGCTGTTTCAATCCTCACTACCGGTGCTGCCTGTCCAGAGTTTGCACATCCTCCCTGTGACTGTGTGGGTTTCTTCTGGGTTATCTGGTCTCCTCCCACATTCCAAATGATTCATAAGGCGGCATGGTGGTGTAGCGGTAGAGTTGCTGCCTTACAGCGCTTGCAACGCTGTCTGTACGGAGTTTGTACGTTCTCCCCGTGACCGCATGCGTTTTCTCCGGGATGTTTGGTTTCTTCCCACACGCCAAAGACGTACAGGTTTGTAGGTAAATTGGCTTGGTATAAATGTAAATTGTCCCTAGTACGTTGGATAGTGTTAATGTGTGGTGATCCCTGGTCGGTGCAGACATGTTTCCACATTGTATCTTTAAATTAAACTAAAGTGAACAAAGCTAAACTAAACTAAACTAAACACAACACAGAAGCAGGATTTAATTCTGAGGCTACGACCTCTGGTCCAAGTGTCTCCTGCCTCCCCCCCCCCTCCCCCCGCCTAACGTGGGACTATCCCCCCTTTTTCTGAAAGCCGGTACACAACATAAACCCTTCCGGTAACTGATAGTGTAAGTGTGGCGAAAGAGGTGAGGAAGTTGCAGCAGTGATAAGAATTGAGGAGAGGGAGGAATGGGACTGATGGGATTGTTCTGCTGAGAGTTTCATGGATGGCAAATGGGCCAAATTACTCACTCTCTTCCATTCCATGCTATCATCAGTATATAAAATTTTAATGACCCTCACAAGATCATATCAATAACCAGTCCCAATCATATGACGGTCACAAACCTTCCATGGAATACTTACCCGTATCTCCTCAACTCAGAATCATTCCCCGCATTCACATTCCCACCACACAATCCTCCACCATGTACATCTACTACCGGGAAAAAACACATACTCATTTCCATCTGGCGTCTGACTGCCAATAATTCCAATATTGTCAATATCATATAAATAGTATATATTTTTTTTTTTTTTGCAAAAACAGGCAGAGAGTGGTGAATCTCTGGAACCTCTCTGCCATTTGAGTAGTTGAGGAGCCAGTTCACATTTGGCTAATTTAAGAGTGAGTTAGATGTGCCCTCTGGCTAAGGGGATCAGGGGGTATGGGAGAAGGCAGGTAACGGGATACTGAGTGGATTATCAGCATGAATCCATTTATGTTGGTGGCAACGCTCGAAGGGCCGAATGGCTACTACTCCTGCACCTAATTTCTATGTTTCTATGTTTCTAGATGTAAATACTCACGAACATCAGGCTCTT